>NC_028637.1:99283068-99309782 GCF_001406875.1 Solanum pennellii
ATGTATATGTATATATGTATATCTTAAGTTTAGAAAGTATTCTATTAAAATAGTTTACTTTAAATCACAACTATATTTTGAATCATTATTTTATAATTCAAATAGTTATGTTACTAAATAAATAGGCTCGTTAATAAATTTATACCAAATTCGTTTTTAAAATAATTGGCCATTATTTAAATTGAACTCTTCTTCCATTTAATTTGGAAAAGCCAAATGTGGGCCCCTCACCTTATTCCCAATTCCCAGGCCCAAATTTCCCTTCCCAAACCCAAATATTCAGCAGCCCAAATCCCTTAAACCTTCTACCCAGCCCAAATCCCTTAAATCTCCTACCCGACCTGCCACCCGACCCGACCCAGACCCCCCTTTCCCCCTTTCTTCTTCCCCTCACTCACGCTATTCCCAGGAAGAAACAGAAATCCCAGGAAAAAGAAGAAGACGCGGCAGAACCCAAGAACGGAAAACCCCTCTCTCACCCGCGTCTCTCCCCCACGCTCTCTCCCTTTCTTTCCTCCTCTCCTCGCGTCTCCCCCACGCGATTCCCCCCCTGCAGCGAAAATCCCAGAAAAGCCGCGCAGAACAGAAAAAAAACGCAGGAGAAGCAGACGCCAAAAACGGAAATTTCCCCTCCCTCACGCGACCCCCCTGCCCACGCTCTCTCCTTCCTCTCTCTCCATCTCCCTCCCCGAAGTCTCCTCTGTGCCTCGTTCTGCTGGCGCAGTGCTTTTCAGCAGTGGCAGACTCGCGTGCTCGTCCTTGAGACGAGAGATGATGCCACGTCGCCTAACTAGGACGATTGAACTGATCTCGACCGTCTCTCATTCCTTCCTCTTTCGGAATGGAGTCGAATTTGCAGAAAAGGGTGTTGCTCCTTCAAGGGAAAGCAATTCGAATCCGAAGTGGTTCAAGAAATTCGTTTCCCGCCCTCCGGATTAGAAAACCCTAGTTGTTTCTCTATTTAAACCCCTGTTCTCGCCAGTCCAGGGGTTAGCGATTCTGAGTTTGAAAAATTTTCAAAGGGTTGGATTTTTTTTGCGAAATTTCTTGGGTTGAAAATTGGGAGATTCTGGAAAAGAGACTTGAACTATTCTGTTTATTGCGATTTTGGAAGCACTTTGGTTTCTCTACTGTTGGTTTCAGAAGAACCAAGGAAGTCGAATAAATTTTAGAGTAAAACACTCTCTTTCATCGACGGGTGTTTAATAGTGGTGTTCCGGCGAAACGTCGTAGCAACCTCGGCGTGCCTCTTTCGTCTGAGGGTGGAAGCATCGTTCGTGTTCGTGTGGTGGAACATTGTTGTCGCTGCTCGTAGCTGTTCCAGTTTGCCGCCCCCTAAAAGGTAACATTCGTTTCGACTCTCGATTTTTTTTCAGTTGTATCTGTTGTTTACCCTTCGTTGTTTAGGTTGGTTGTAGCTGTTGTTGACTCGATGTAGTGCAGAAACCGTTTGAATATTCGTGGTTATGTTGTTCTGTTGCTTACTGTTTTCCCTTTCCGAACACTCCTCGTTCATGTTGTTTTTGACGTGATGGTTCCTTGCTGTGACTGGAGCTTCTTTCGAGTTAATAGTTGAAACCGTTATGTATGATGTTGCTCATTCAGTATGCTGGTCCTCTTTTATTTCCCTTTTCTTTGTCAAGCATGTTAAATGTTCGGGTGTTGAGTATGTATGGTTTGTTCGCAGTGAGTGTAGAAGATTATACTTGTTGGCTTTGCTTGAGTTCGAGTCCCATCGCATATCGTGGTTGGTTTCATTACACTCGCTGTTTGTGTCGTTTCGTCTGAATCTCAACTAAAGGGTCGCTTATAGTAGTATTGCGAGCTGCATTTTACTTATTGATTAGCTGAAGTTAAATGATGAAATCTGTTTTCAAGTCCGCGTTCTCCGGCTGCCACTTCTTTTGTTCTTTTGTTTGAAGGTTCTTGAGTTTCTCATCCCAAATTCATGATCCCGTTTCAATTATATTCACTGTCGACGACTAGGGAAGGAATTTTGTTTAGTTTTGGTTTGTAATATACACTTGCTAGTTCAAATATTTTTAGCCCTCATCGTTGCGAAAACATGCTGTTACGACTAATCTTGTTCGTGATGAATAGTGAGTGTGTATTGTTTGAACCATGTATTGTATTACCATGCTAATTATTTTGACTCTTTAATTAACTAGTGATGAATATGTTAAACACCCGTTGAGTTTCAAAAGATGTTTGAACCCGTATGCTCACATTTAAATTCGAAACAGCATGTATGAATTTTCTTTCTTTCCTTTTCTTTCCGCAGCATGGTTTTTTTTCGTCATGTTAGTTTATTTGTTAAGAATGCGTCATTGTTAAAACTTTGATTGAGGGGTATTATAACTTGTTGTTTTCCAGTGAGATACATAAATGAGTTAGTCCTAGATGATAAAATAACAATAATTTTGTATAATCTTTGTTTTTTTTTTGTGTGTTATGCGAGATTCTGCTTGTTTTCATACTGACTTTATTTTGTTGCATGTGAAATACTTTCTCGAGTCCACTTTGGGGCTCTATCTTTTCTACGCATTCGGAAGAGCCGTAAAGGCTCGAAACTCTCTTCATTCGAGTCAAGCCATCAGGATAGACATGCCAAGCAAATCCTACGAAGGTTGAAGAGATTTGAAGAAGACGGATTGGGAGACCTTTCCATTTATTTTTTTATTTTTTTGTAATGGGCATAAGCCCTTGTTGTTCTTATTTTACTTTGTCGTATTTCCTTTATATGTTAGATTAGGACAGGTACAAAACTGGGTTAAAAAAAAACCAAAAAGCAGGTGGGTCCGAGTTTCGGCCAAGGCGAACAGCATCCGAAACTTGGACCCGAATCTCTCTCTCTCCCTCTCTCTCTCTCTCTCTTTATTATTTGCTTATGTCGTTTTTTGTTTTGAATGTCGTATAGTCTAGGATTAGAACCTCCAAACCCCGTAGAAACGCCTCTCTACTTTTATCAAGATTAAACTAAAAACTGAAATATTAAAGATAGATGTTTAAGTTTAAAAAATTGCTTAGAGTAAAAGGTTTAAGAGGTTTAACTAAAACGGAATCTCAAAGCGGTAAATAATTTCAACTTGTAATGTTGTCTAAATTTCTTATAAGTTCCAAAATTCCAAAATCTACAAGTTTGTTTGAACATAAGGTGCCTTAGTCTTAAAAAATAAAATATGCAAAGTAAATATTTCAAAACTTATAAAGTTTGCCTAAGATCTTAAGAAATTCAAAGATCGCTAATTTTGAAATAAAACATAGTCAAATAGTTAATCGCCGGAAAACCGCATTAAGCGGAGCGTCTTAGGTGCTTTCTTTTGAAACCTTCCTAAGAAGCTAATAGGAATCCCGAACCCTTAGAATAATTTTCAAAACAATTTTCTGTTTAGTTGTTCTGAAAAATAAGTTTTCTTAATTTTCTCAAAATTAAGTGGCGACTCCTAAAAGTCGAAAATAAAACAAACTCTTTCCGAAAATCTCTTTTTTCGATAAAACAGAGGTCAAAGGTCTTCATATTTGGAAATGGCAATTTTGTTTGGAAAGCAACGATGGGTCCGTAAAATCTATTAGATTTCAGTATGAGAAGCTCTAACTGTTGCAGTGTTTCCAACCAGGAGGGAAATGTTGAATGGATTTTATTGTTTCCCAAATCAAGGACTCTTAAGGATGTACAGTTGACTAGTGATGTTGGTAGGGGACCTTCCAATTGATTTTTGCTCAAATTAATATGCACTAGTCTACTCTTCTTTGGGAATTTGTTTGGGATGAGTCCATGGAAGTTATTAGCTCGTAAGTCTAGGACCCTGAGACTGGAAAAATTAAACAAGCAATTGGGAATTTCAGAACTCAAATTATTGTAAGACAAATTTATCATAAAAAGTTCAGTTATGGTGCAAATGGGAGATGGCAAAGGTCCACTGAGTGAATTTGATTGAACATCAAGTATCATCATTTTCTCCCAAGGTATATGGTCTAAGCTTGTAAGGTAGTTGTGAGAGAGGTTAAGGTTTGCCAATGCACCGAAACCCCCAAACCATTTCGGTAACTGCCCGTGAATTTCATTCTCCGAGAGATCCAAAATCCATAAATCTTTAGAGTTGAATATGAAATCTGGGAAGTCTTTCACACCACAAGAGCGTAAAGCTAAATAAGAAAGAAGGGGAAAAGTGGTGTTGCTATTGCCACTCCATGATAAACCACTAAGAGAAAGATCAAGATATTGAAGGTTTTTCATGCTTGAAAACATCTCTGCTCCAATCCCGCCGCTCAACTTATTTTGTCCAAGAAAGACAGCAGTTAGGTTGAGAAGATGTGTAAGCGATTGAGGTATGGAACCAGAGAATTGATTACGAGACAAATCAAGTATTCCTATTGAATTAGTCTTAAACTCTGGAATTGTACCACTGAGTGAATTGTTTCTCAACCTTAAAACTTGAAGGTTTGTCAAATCCACAAGAGAAGATGGGAACCGGCCAGTGAAGTTGTTGTTTTGTAGTAGTAAATGTGTAAGCATTTGCAAGTTTGAAAAAACATCTGGAATTTCGCCATCTAAATTGTTGTCTGTAAGATCTAGTTGGGTGATTTGTGAAAGTTGCCCAATGAATTCTGGAATTTCACCCTCTAAATGATTGTCTGAAAGATCTAACTGGGTGATTTGTGAAAGGTTCCTAATGAATTCTTGAAATGGTCCGGCAAGTTTGCACCCAGAAAGTCGTAGAATCTTTAAGGCTTTGAAAGTATTTCTGAGTGAATTGGGTATCCCTCCAGAAACATTATTGTAAGAGAGATCCAACTCCCTTAGTGAATGAGTCCAGTTAAAATACTTGGGTAAAGAAACAGTTAGATGATTTTGTGAGAGTCTGAGAGTTTCCAGATTGGGTAGGAGGAAAATGCTTTTGGGCAAGTCTCCTTGCAAGTTAGTGGTAGCAAGATTTAAATATCTCAAAGAAGAAGAGAATGATAGATTCATGGGTATGCTGGATGAGATGTTTACCTCAGAAAGAGAAAGTAGTTCTAACTTGGTTAAGTTTTGAAATAGCATATTCAATCCTTCCTGATTGAACTGGAGTGAGGGATACGAGTAACCAAATTGGACAAGTGTGAGATGCCTAATGGAATCCTCCCTTTGAACCAACAATAAGAAAGATTGAGATGTGTTAAGCTTACCAACTGACCAATACCCTGTGGAAATTGAGAACTTGAAAAGTCATTAGCAGAAAGATCGAGTGTTTGAAGATGACGAAGCTGGAAAAGGCTACTATTTGGATGTAGAGTTCCTTCAAGTCTGCTGCAACTCAAGTCCAAACCAATGACATGACCAGTGAAGCTATTGCAGGTAATTCCATCCCACCTACAACAATCCATACTAGTCATATTCCAAGATGTTGTCTTAGGATTAGAAGAATTTGGGCAACCATATAGATGGTCACTTGTCGCGTTAAGTGAATGCTTAAAGTGTAAAAGTGAAAGGGAATCATGAGACGAGCAAAGTGGATTCCCAAATGAAAAACAAACCACCACAAATACAACACACAATACTACTCTCTCCATCTCCCTTTAATTTATTACTCCTATCTTCTATGTCTAATACCAAATGGAAAAATGGTATGTCATTTATATAGAGAAAATAAAAATTAGGGCCTACATGTAGGAACCATTTGGCCAAAAGTACTACTTCGTATGTCCCAATTTATATATTACTTCCTCCGTTTTATAAAGAATGATCTTCTTTATTTTTTAGTTTGTTTAAAAAAGAATGATTTTTTTTCCTATTTTTAATAACATTTTAATTTCAGATTTTCAAGTGACAAGTTTAAAACCACAAGATTAAAGGATAATTTTGTACAAATGAGATAACTTTAATTCATGATCACAAAATTCAAAAGTTTATTTATTTTCTTAAACATTGTGTTAAGTCAAGCTAGGTCATTATTTGTGAAACAGGGGAAGTAACACTTTTCGAATTTTGAAATTTAAACAAGTCTATATTTTATCGTAAATTCTTCATATATTTTTTAAATATCTTTGAACTATCAATTATTGTGAGTTGTAATATTTTTTACGTAATTTACAAATACATTAATTTTATTTTTTAAAAGTTGAAAACTCCATGAGTAATTCTCGATCAAACATAAATTATTTGATTTAAAAAAAAAAGAAATGAATCACATAAATTGAAAAAGAGAGAGTAGTAATTTATTGGAAAAGACTTTGCAGAGAACGTGTTTGGTCATATAACTGCAAAAATCTAAAGTCTAAACCCTCGAAAACTAGTGTTTTTTTTGCCGAATACTGTTTTCTGGAAACTTTTTAAAATGTACTCCAAACTTTTATATTTTATTAAAAAAAACACTCCATCATATATTAATCTCTAACTTAACAAGAATGAGAAATGCAGGACTCACTCGACTTATGTATTACACATATTTATCATGTGTTTGTTGTTATTTGACTGTGTAGTATATAATGGCATTGTTCAATAGAATATGTTAAAAATAATATAAATAATAAAAATTGGAAACTGTTTATTATCAAGTTGGAGTTAATTTATGAATTTAATTTATCATGAAGCATATTGATTATAAGATGATAATATAAACTTATAGATATAAATTATTTTTTAAAATCAAATATTGCAAATCAAATGTTATAATAATTCTGCATATAAAAAAACTTATATTCTAACTATCTATTACATATTATAAATGTTAGAATGAGAAAGATTTTGATAATTGACAAATACAGAAACGATGAAAGAAAAAGGTTGTTCGACGTGTTCCTTATAGACCGAATCCAACTTAGATAAGGAGACGTTAACCTCGTGAATTAGAAAATATAAAGTTGTGAAAGTATTGTTTTTTCGACAAAGAACCAATACAAAAAGTTTCCTTTCATAAAGGAGTTCGCAGGCAAGATAGTTTTCTTAATTAAATAGGATAACTAGACAAACTAAAAAGCCGAAGCAAAGAAGGAAGTATAATGACGTGAACATGGTTTCAGGAATGAAGTAGGATGCATGATCATATAAGAAATTCAAGTTAAAGTCAAGAAAGAAAAGCGAAGACAAGTTCGAGTTGAACTAGGAGTTTCACACAAAAGAGGAGTCCTACATGAAGTAGGATTTCTAGTTGAAATAGGTTTTGGATTGAAGTCTAAATCTATAAATAGGGCGATAGTTTCGCTTGAGAAAAATTGCACACTTACCTAGAGAGAAGATCAAAACACGATCAAAAGGTTTGAGAGAGTTTTGAGATTTATTGGGGAGTGTTGTCAATTTGTGAAGAGAAAATTGTAAGATTATAATTAAGAGTTTTGATTACAATCGAGTGTGTGCATGTGTAAATGCGGAAGCTAGCAAGCAAACCTCGAAAGACCACGAGTAAGAAGACAACGAGAAATAAACCAAAAGACACAAAGATTTAACGTGGTTCGGTCAATCGACAACCTCAACCAATTCACTCGAAATACATGGGAGGTTCACACAAGTAATAACATATCAGACTTGTGACCCATAAATTCTCCCCCTAACTAAAACTCTCGAAGCCTTAAGACTACATTGTGAATGTTAATTAAGTTAGAAGGAACATGTTTCTATTTATAGAGTCCTAAACCTTTTCCTACCAGAAAAAGGATTAGTCAATTCAAAATCTTTTCCTAAAAGAAAAACCTATTTATGGTAAGAAATCAGGGCAAATAAAACTCAGCATAGGATTCGTGGACAAGTTGTAGAACTTGAAGAACATTAAAAGATATAAAACCGGAGGGTTTTGTGTCTTTGGTAGCTAGAAATTAGAGTTTATAATTTCTTAACTAGTAATTAGAGTATATGATTCCTCTAGAAATTAGAGTTTATAATTTCTTAAGTTACATAGTCTTGTAATCTATTGTTGATGTTCAAAATTTAATGAAGTGTAGTTAAATCTTACAGAGGTATAGGTCGTGGTTTTACCCTTATGAGTTGAGGTTTTTCACGATAAAATATTGTGTCATTATTTTATTTATTTTACAAAACGTAACTGTTATAATCTGTAAAGAAACATATAAAATATACTTGTTTCTTAATCAAATTTGAGTGTTAAAACTTCAACAATAAACTTACACATAATTTAATGATAGTACATATATAACTTGTTCTTACTAGCTACCATACAAGCCGAAAAGTAGGACAAAGATGACTTTGAGTCATCGTCCCTTTTTAGAGAAATTTACCAGCTTTGAAACAACTTTTAATTTGATTTAGACATATTTTAGACAAGTCAAGCCTCTAGAGATGATTCACCAACCTAACTTTAATTTAACATATCAACGTATGCTTTATGACCGTCCCTACTTGACTTGATACTTTTATCATCAAATTAAATGAATGAAAAGTAAAGCGAAGATTACTTTGTAATTACTAGGAAACATACATGAGGACTATGGATACATTATATTGATTCAATTTTTCCAACTATCTATATAGTGACGGATTAAATTTACGTAGAAATATGAAAGTGATTTAACATTCCGACATGAGGCTAAAAATTTCTATAGCATCATTTTCTTTCTTTAAATTTCTTTGACTTCATCATTTTTGTATTTCTTTTCTCTATCCAAAGTAGTCCCATCTTTTTCTTATTTTTTTTTCCATCTTTTTCTTATTCATCTAGAAGATAGATGTATTATATTGTTGCTCCTTTTTTTTTTCTTCGGAAGATTTTAATTTATTTTTTTTTGATTCTTTTTATCCCTATAATCTTTGCTTGGGCTATTGATATTAAAGTTGTTTTGGCACTTGTAGAAATATCAATTAGTGGAAAATTGCTTATTACTATAATTTAAAGTAAAATATGTTTAAATTCATAAAGGGTAATTGCTGATTAAAAAATATAGTTTTCTCATTTATTCTAAGAAAAAAAAATTGGATTGAGAGAATTTACATTGAATCGGGCCAAACTTATTTTGGTCCGTTGACAGTGTATTTTATCATATATTATTATAAGTGGGAAGCTCTATAGTGAAAAGTTGAATTACCATTTTGCCCTTTTACTAAATTAAGATTTAATTTATTATTTAATTAAATATAAATATTTTAATTACACAATGATATATTTAGAAAAACAATGATAAGATTCCTAAATTCTTTCTATTACTCCTATTTATTCATGCATCACTTAATTACTGAAGTTGAAAGGTTTTTTCAGTTTTAAATTTTGATGGCACTACTTAACTTACATTAATTACAATGAATATTGTAAATGAAAGATCACTTTTTTGAACTTTCATATGTTACTTCACTCTTTTTAATTAACTTACATTAATTACAATGAATATTGTAAATGAAAAGATCACTTTTTTGAACTTTCATATGTTACTTCACTCTTTTTAATTAACTTTAATTATTTTCATCTTCCACATATTATTGAAATGTATAGATATTTAAGACATAGAGAAAGAAAATAACAACACAAATCAAGAACACTCAAAAGCACAAGAATTCATATTCTAACCTTTTTTTCAAAAATTTTCTTGGTCTTCTCTATTGCATGAAACTATATGATGGCACAGTATGGTTCTAATACATTTGAAAATGCTATGTTAACATTTAGATGAACGTACAATAAATCTATTGAAAGAGTAAGTCACGATTTAGATTACAATTTTTTCCTTGTTCTTCCCGTTTTAGTTTTGTTAATTATGATTCTTCCTTCTATATTAAATGATTTTTTGTTATATTTAGATGATATGTTGATATATTAATAGGAAAAAAAAAGTAAGGTGGACTACAATTTTGAGATATGTTGTTCATAAAAAAAATTATATTTCTTTAATTAATAGTCACTGTATAAAATTAATTTCATTGTATATGTTCTTTTTGGCTATATATAATACAATCCAAATGCATCAATTTTCTTTCTGATATGGTGCCTTCTCTTCAATCTTTTGGTGTTATATTACATTGTTTGATAAGTTCTCATTGTATTTGTCTATTTTTTTCCCTATGGAGGTTGTTTTTGGTTGAAGGGTAAAAAAAGATTTAAATAATAAAGTATAAAATTAGATTATCATTTTATTCTGTGTTAAATTAAAATATTATAAAATATTTATTTATAAATAGTAATCATTCTACATGCCACACTAAATATTAAAATTTTTGGTTATTATGAGATCATTGAGTTAAATCAATATATAAAGACCATAATCAATGCCCAGTTGCCCACTAAAGATTTGCATTGTTATATGATTAAAGTCTTCAAAAGAATGTGTATGTTGTCGCATGTTTTTTTCTTTGTTTATTTTGTATGTGTTTTCTCTCTATAAACTTCTTTAATTTGATTTTCCATAAATTTCTGATTATTTTAATTGTATTTTTATTTAGGCTAAAGTTAATCTTTTGTGACTATATATAATGCAAATTGGCTATTAGTATCTAAAGTTCTATATTTACAGTTGTTGATAAATTTTATACATTAAAATAAGATTCCTCGTTTGATGTTATTGTGATTAAAATTCTTTAATTTGATTTTCCATAAATTTTTGATTGTTTTAATTGTATTTTTATTTAGGCTAAAGTTAATCTTTTGTTACTATCTAAAGTTCTAAATTTACAGTTTGTTGATAAATTTTATACATTAAAATAAGATTCTTCATCTGATGTTTTTGTCACAATTTTATAATTTTATTTGTAATTGTTGGATTTTGTTATTCGTTACATGCATGTACACGTAGAATTCTAATTGTTATAATGAAATATATAAAAAAAATTTAACATAGGATACACGTGCAAGCACGTGTGCTGAAACTAGTTTATTTATTTATATGAACGCAATTTTCTTATAAATTGAATCGAATCAACCCAAAACAAAGTGAACTGGTCGATTGTGTGGCCTAATTTGATATCCATGACTAGTCGTAATTACATCTTTCCGTTATCTCGCTGCTTCCAATCCCCTTTTTATTTTATTACTGCGATGACCGGACCGATCATCTTTCACCAGCTATAAGTGTCACGAGCCATGAATATCATATAACTTTATCAACCAAGGGTCCGGATTGAAGAGATGGGAAAAAATCAACATTACTTTGGTCATATTATTTTGATTGTTGCGTCTTAAGAATCATTCAACTACAGATCCAAAAAGCATCAAGAACCACTGGAAGGACATAACCAAGAAAATTGAAACTAGATATAAGTATCGGATCCGGCTCCCCTCCATTACCCCTGGCTTCCCTCCAGCATCCTGTCTGTTACTTTTTTTTAAACTAGTTTTCTCACGAGAAGTTGCACGAAACACACCAACATAAAATTTACATTCAAACTGGATAATAATAATAATAAGTTGCTTATGCAATACATATCTTGCCAGATGACATGTTAAATACTTGACAAACAAATAACAATATACTAATAACAACGATTTACCTTATTTTATTCTTTTTACATATTGCAATATTATAAGATCAGTATTTTCATAAGCCCATGCTCTAGTAGCATATTCCCATCTCTCTCTTGCTTCATACTTTCTGATCGCCATCTGAAGAGCAGCAATAAACAATGAGTTACATTAGGATATTGTGCACTTCTCCTGTAACTTTTTATTGGAAAAACAAAGAAGGAGAAATAAAATTTTCACATTTTGAAAATGTAAGAATTTCTTTGTAGAATAAAAAATATTTCCAGTTACCATTAGATAATTATGTTGTAGTTTTCATGACGTTTTTCTTAATTTCCAGAGGAGGAGCATAGCAAGTTATTTGGCTATTGAAATGTATATTTGATTATGCATAATGAATTAAGAACAATCATCTAATTATTACCTCAGAGATTTTCAGTGTGAAAATTCCTCCTGCACTTTTTGCGTGCCCTCAGTATTATGTATATCATTTCATGAGTGATAGTTTCAAAAGAGTGTATGAACCATCTTGGCCTTTCAAAGAGGTAGATGAGATACACTATGCCAAATCCAAATGTCAAGCCACAGCCATAACCAATCAGGACAGACTGCCAAGTCATTTCGCTAAGAAAACTTGGTTCATCTTCTTCATGTTCAACTGGTACTGATGCACTCTTATGCTTCCCACATTCATTTGACAGTGGAAATCCACATAAATCAGAGTTTCCTAAATAGGAATCATTTTCAAACGTATTGAATTGATTACTCTGAGGAATACGTCCAACAAGATGGTTGTGTGAAAGATTTAGGACAGCCAAGAATGTGAGACTTGCCAATTCCACTGGAATTTTTCCGGTAAGCTGGTTAAATGAAAGGTCCAAAGCTTCAAGAGTGCTCATGTTCCTCATTTCGACAGGAATGTGTCCTGTGAGGCTGTTGTGAGATAAATTCAGCAGCAGAAGTGAATTCAAATTTCCAGTGAACTTGGGGATTTCTCCCTCAAACTTGTTCCTTGACAAATCAATTGTTGTGAAAATCTTCAAGATCTTGTTGAATTTAGTCTCTTGATTTTTCATCACCAATATCATCGACTCCACATACAATCCACTATACGAAAACTCATATCCATTTATTATGAAATTATAGGTTCCTCATGATACTCCAATCCTGATTTGTGTGCATCCATGTTCGCCATAGCTTTGAAACCTTTTAGAACCACCATAGGTAATGAGCCTGTAAATGAATTGTCGGAAAGGTCAAAGATCCTCATATTTGGAAATGGCGATTCTGTTTTAAAAGCAATGATAGGTCCATAAAATCTGTTAGATCTCAGTATAAGAAGCTCCAACTGTTGCAACGTCTCCAGCCATGTGGGAAATGTATCACGAATTTTGTTGTTTCCCAAATCAAGGAATTGTGAGGCTGTACAGTTGAGTAGTGATGTTGGTATGGGACCTTCCAAATGGTTTTTGCTCAAATTAATACGACTTAGAAGACTATTCTTTGGGAATTTGTTTGGGATGGGTCCATGGAAGTTATTAGCTTGTAAGTCTAAGACCCTGAGCCAGGAAAAAGAAAGCAAGCAATTGGGAATTTCAGCACTCAAATTATTGTAAGACAGATTTATGAGAAAAAGTCCAATTGATGGGCAAAAGGAAGATGGCAAAGGTCCTGTGAGTGAATTTGAATGAAGATCAAGTACCATCATTGTCTCCAAAGATATATGTTGTAAGCTTGTAAGGTAGTTGTGAGAGACATTAAGGAATTGCAATGCACTCAAACCCCCAAACCATTTAGGGAACTGCCCATGAATTTCATTCTCCGAGAGATCCAAAATCCATAACTTGTTAGAGTTCAATATGAAATCTGGGAAATCTTTCACATAACAAGAGCCTAAAAGTAAAGAACGAAGAAGGGGAAAAGTGGTGTTGATATTGCTACTCCATGATAAGCCACTAGAAGAAAGATCAAGAGTGGTGAGGTTTGTCATGCTTGCAAACATTTCTGCTCTAATCTCCCCGCTCAACTTATTGTGTCCAAGAATGACATCAATCAGGTTGTAAAGATGTTTAAGCGATTGAGGTATGGGACCAGATAATTGATTACGAGACAAATCAAGTGTTTGTAGAGAATTAGTCTTAAAATCGGGAAGTGAACCATTGAGTGCATTGTTACTCAAAATTAAAACTTGAAGGTTTGTCAAGTTCATGAGAGAAGATGGTAATGGGCCAGTGAAATTGTTGTTGCCTAGTCGTAAGTGTGTAAGCATTTGCAAGTTGGAAAAGACATCAGGAATTTCACCCTCTAAATGATTGTCTGAAAGAACAAGTGTTTGAAGATAACGAAGCTGGAAAAGGCTACTATTGGGATGAATCGTTCCTTCAAGTCTGCTATCACTGAGGTCCAAACCAATGACATGACCAGTGAAGCTATTGCAGGCAACTCCATCCCACCTACAACAATCCATACTAGTACTATTCCAAGATGAAGAATATGGGCAATCTTCATTATTATCACAGCGGTTAAGTGAATGCTTAAACTCTAAAAGTGAAAGGGAATCATGAAGAGAGCAAAGTGGATTCCCAAATGAAAAACAAACCACCACAAATACAACACGCAATACTATTCTCTCCATCTCTCTAATATTGCAAATCAAAGATTGTAATGATTTTATATATGAATAACTTTTTAAATATTATATAACCTATATAAAAATGACTACATGAATAATTTGTAACTTACTACCTACCAAACAAGCCTTACCAGCAGTAGATAGATGAGTTTCCAGCTTTTGAACTTTTAATTTGGTTGAGTAGTCAAAGTCAATCCTCTATGCAGAATTCAGTAATCTAACTTGAATTTAACTATCAAATTAAATGAATGAAAAGTAAAGCGATAGACTAATTTGTAATTAGTAACCGGATAGAGATATTGATCCAATCTTTTCGTTGATTTTTCCAAGTAACTATACATAGGAGGATTTACGTAGGAAGGTGGAGTGACGTGACCTCCCAATCCTACGGTAGAAATTTCTATAGCATCATTTTTGTATTTCTTCTCTATGTCCAAAGCAACCCATATTCATCTAGACTAGATATTATAGTTTTTGCTCTTTATTTTTTATCTTGGAAAAGATCGTCAAAATTTTTATTCTATGTGAGTTTATTTTATTTTTTAAAATCCTTTTAATCTTTTTTTTTTTTGGTTTGATAGAAATTTACTTGGACAAGTGTGTTGTTGATATTTAAGTTGTTTTGGCTCTTACTTTTTCTTGTAGAAATATCAATTAGTGGAAAATGAGGTCATTCAGAAAATTCAAATTACAAAGTAAGCTTGACAACTTACTCACAAAGTAAGCCATGCAGGAAGACTTAAAATTTTTTGGGAGAAGCTTATATTGCTTGGAAGAAAGCTTTACACTTGAGTGATGGTTTACAAAATGAGGACACCTCTATTTATACTACTTTTTAGGGGCTAAAGTGTAAATAATAATTACTTACAAGTCTCTAAATTATTTACACTTTGGTCTCTATTCTAGAAAAGTCTACACTTTCTAGGATCTTTAGAAGACTTTCTTGAAAGTCTTAAATTATTCTTGGGAATTCTTTGGCTTTCTTAAAAAATCTAGAAGGTTCTACAGTTTTTCGCAAACTTTTTCGCAACTCTAGACCCTTTTGCCCCTATTCGAATGCAAAATTTAACTATAATATGTATGACAGGACGTGACCATAGGGACTACAACTACCTTGTCTTGTGATGGATTTAAAATATAAAGAAACAAATATATGACGAATTTAAGGGAATTCAACATTTATATGTATAGAAAATCATTCACACGACAAAATCCTACTCAATAGATTCAGATAACTTCACCAGCCGCAAGTGTCACTAGTCACGAGAATTAGATAACTCTATCACCAAAGGTCATCAAAGATAGAAGAGATGGGAAAAAATTAACTACTACTGGCATACTATTTGATTCTACGCAAGACTAATTACATCTAATCCAGGCATAACTACAACTATGTAACCAGATCAAACCTACTGAACGTAAATGGTCATATAGTAATCTCAACAGAAAAATAATCAAAACTCGATACATAGTGAATATCTAAAATTTGAACTTTCACTGTGTATCATAATTTATTTATTACTTAAGGAAATAAATTCGAAAAAGTGGACAACACCGGGTAACAAATACGTGAATAATATAATTAGGATCCTTTTGTCTTCTTGATAATAATAATAATAACTAGTTTCCAGGCACGCGCTTTGCGTGTGTAACCCATGAGTGTATTATTTCTTAAAAGATAATACTACTAAATAATAAAATATGTCTAATTGAGATTTCTTACTTTGTTTTACTACTAATTGTGACACTCCAATTTTCTGACCTCCAAGTGAATGCATCGAGATAATAATATGAGAAATTAATAAAATAAACTTTGTTTATAATTCAAAAAATAAGTTTGCAAAGCTAAAAGGAAAAATAACAACTATCTAAATTAAATTTCTCGATAGTTCCTTTTATTGGTAGAATAATGCTAGAAAAAATAGTGTAAGATTAACTTTGAGTGAAGGAAAACAAAACCTTTCGACTTTTTTAATGAATGTGTTTAAAGTATTGTATTAAATTTTTATCCACAAACACTTTAAATCTAATTAGTTAACTATAAATATTTAAAACTAAGATGTAAAAAGTTTAATTATTTATATTTTGAAAATCAAGATATTTATGAGTAACTACTATTTTTATATAAAATTTAATTCTGTCATACATAACTTATCCACCATTAATCTAATATTATATGTTTCACCTTTTTTTCCATAAAAAGAAAAGAAAAGAGTAAACATTCTATTTTATCACATTCATTCTTAAAGATGAAAATTAATGTATATATAAAATTATAAGTACGAAGAAAAGAAAACGAAAAGGTAAACATGAGCAAGATAATTAGGCATTTCATTTTGTTTTTGTCTCTATAGTGAAACTGAACATTTGAGCATACAAAATACAAATATGAATTTAGAGCAACTTGCTAATAAAACAAGTGATATGTGTGTTTCTGGTGCCACTCCTAATCATATCTAGCATATATAGTAGATCAAATCTTTCACAAGACAAATTATACTCCTGTTCAAAGACTGATGCCTTAGGAATAGAAGATTGGCAATGGAACAACTGTCATCATAATAAAATTATTCACTTCGCCTGTCATAGAAACTAGATATAAGTATCGGATCCGGCTCCCCTCCATTACCCTGACTTCCCTCCAGTATCCTGTCTGTTACCTTTTTTTAAACTAGTTTTCTCACGAGAAGTTGCACGAAACACACCAACATAGAATTTACATTCAAACTGGATAATAATAATAATAAGTTGCTTATACAATACATATCTTGCCAGAGGGCATGTTAAATACTTGACAAACAAATAACAATACACTAAAATCAGTATTTTCATAAGCCCATGCTCTAGTAGCATATTCCTATCTCTCTCTTGCTTCATACTTTCTGATCGCCATCTGAAGAGCAGCAATAAACAATGAGTTACATTAGGATATTGTGCACTTCTCCTGTGATTTTTTATTGAAAAAACAAAAAAAAAAAAGAGGAATAAAATTTTCAGAGTTTGAATATCTAAGAATTTCTCTGCGGCTAGAGTTTGTAGAATAAAAAATGTTTCCAGTTACCATTAAAATAATTATGTTGTAGTTTTCATGACGTTTTTCTTAATTTCCAGAGGAGTATTATAGCAAGTATGGCTATTAAAATGTTTATTTGATTATGCAGACAAGACAATAACGAATTAACAACAACAAAGTGACTATTAACGAATTATTACCTCAGAGATTTTCAGTGTGAAAATTCCTCCTGCGCCTTTTACGTGCTCTCTGTATTATGTATATCATTTCATGAGTGATAGTTTCAAAAGAGTTTATGAACCATCTTGGCCTTTCAAAGAGGTATATGAGATACACTATGCCAAATCCAAATGTCAAGCCACAGCCATAACCAATCAGCACAGACTGCCAAGTCATTTCGCTAAGAAAACTTGGTTCATCTTCTTCATGTTCAACTGGTACTGATGCACTCTTATGCTTCCCACATTCATTTGACAGTGGAAATCCACACAATTCAGAGTTTCCTAAATAGGAATCATTTTGAAACGTATTGAACTGATTACTCTGAGGAATAGGTCCAGCAAGATGGTTGTGTGAAAGATTTAGGACAGCCAAAAATGTGAGACTTGCCAATTCCTCTGGAATTTTTCCGGTAAGCTGGTTAAATGAAAGATCCAAAGCTTCAAGAGTGCTCATGTTCTTCATTTCAACAGGAATGTGTCCTGTGAGGCTGTTGTGAGATAAATTCAGCAGCAGAAGTGAATTCAAATTCCCAATGAATTTAGGGATTTCTCCTTCAAACTTGTTCCTTGACAAATCGATTGTAGTGAACATCTTCAACATCTTGTTGAATTTAGTCTCTTGATTTTTCATCACCAATATCACCGATTCCACATATAATCCACTATACAAAGACTCATCGACAAAGTAACTTCCTAAACTTATGGTTTCCTCAACATAGTACTCCAATCCTGATTTGTGTGCATCCATGTCTTTGAAACCTTTTAGAATCTCCATAGGTAAAGAGCCAGTAAATGAATTGTTGGAGAGGTCAAAGATCTTCATATTTGAAAATGGCAATTTTGTTTGGAAAGCAACGATGGGTCCGTAAAATCTATTAGATTTCAGTATGAGAAGCTCTAACTGTTGCAGTGTTTCCAACCAGGAGGGAAATGTTGAATGGATTTTATTGTTTCCCAAATCAAGGACTCTTAAGGATGTACAGTTGACTAGTGATGTTGGTATGGGACCTTCCAATTGATTTTTGCTCAAATTAATATGACCTAGTGCACTATTATCTGGGAATTTGTTTGGGATGGGTCCATGGAAGTTATTAGCTTGTAAGTTTAAGACCTTGAGCGAGGAAGAAGTAAACAAGCAATTGGGAATTTCACCCATCAAATTATTATAAGACAGATTTATAAGGTAAAGTTCAGTTATGGTGCAAATGGGAGATGGCAAAGGTCCTGTGAGTGAATTTGATTGAAGATCAAGTATCATCATTGTCACCCAAGGTATATGGTCTAAGCTTGTAAGGAAGTTGTGAGAGACATTAAGGAATTGCAATGCACTCAAACCCCCAAACCATTTAGGGAACTGCCCGTGAATTTCATTCTCCGATAGATCCAAAACCCATAAATCTTTAGAGTTGAATATGAAATCTGGGAAATCTTTCACACCACAAGAGCGTAAAGCTAAATAAGAAAGAAGGGGAAAAGTGGTGTTGCTATTGCCACTCCATGATAAACCACTAAGAGAAAGATCAAGATATTGAAGGTTTTTCATGCTTGAAAACATCTCTGCTCCAACCTCGCCGCTCAACTTATTTTGTCCAAGAAAGACAGCAGTTAGGTTGAGAAGATGTGTAAGCGATTGAGGTATGGGACCAGAGAATTGATTACGAGACAAATCAAGTATTTCTATTGAATTAGTCTTAAACTCTGGAATTGTACCACTGAGTGAATTGTTTCTCAACCTTAAAACTTGAAGGTTTGTCAAATTCACAAGAGAAGGTGGGAACGGGCCAGTGAAGTTGTTGTTATCCAGTGACAAGGATGTAAGCATTTGCAAGTTGTAAAAAACGTCTGGAATTTTGCCATCCAAATTGTTGTGTGATAGGTCTAATTGGGTGATTTGTGAAAGTTGCCCAATGAATTCTGGAAATGGTCCGGCAAGGCTGCACATAGAAAGTCGTAGAATCTTTAAGGCTTTGAAAGTATTTCCGAGTGAATTAGGTATCCCTCCAGAAACATTATTAAAAGAGAGATCTAACTCCCTTAGTGAATGAGTAGTCCTGCTCCAGCTAAAGTAGTCGGGTAAAGAAAGAGTTAGATAATGATTTTCTGAGAGTCTGAGAGTTTCCAATTTGGGCAGGAGGAAAATGCTTTTTGGCAAGTCTCCTTGCAAGTTAGTTCTTGCAATATTTAGATATCTCAAAGAAGAAGAGAATGATACATTCATTGGTATGTTGGATGATATGTTTAGAAAATAAAGAGAAAGAAACTCTAATTTGGTTAAGTTTTGAAAGAGCATATTCAACATGTCATGACTGAACTGGAGTGAGGGATAACAGCCATCAGATAGATCAAGGGAAACCAATTTGGACAAGTGTGAGATGCCTAATGGAATCCTACCTTCAAAACAACTGTAAGAAAGATTGAGATGCGTTAAGCTGACCAACTGACCAATCCCCTGTGGAATTTGAGAACCTGTAAAGTCATTAGAAGAAAGATCGAGTGTTTGAAGATGACGAAGCTGGAAAAGGCTACTATTTGGATGTAGAGTTCCTTCAAGTCTGCTGCAACTCAAGTCCAAACCAATGACATGACCAGTGAAACTATTGCAGGTAATTCCATCCCACTTACAACAATCCATACTAGTCATATTCCAAGATGTTGTCTTAGGATAAGAAGAATTTGGGCAACCATATTGATGGTCACCTGTCGCGTTAAGTGAATGCTTAAAGTGTAAAAGTGAAAGGGAATCATGAGAGGAGCAAAGTGAATTCCCAAATGAAAAACAAACCACCACAAATACAACACACAATACTACTCTCTCCATCTCTCTTAATTTATTATTATCTTCTATGTCTAATACCATATGGAACTACTTTATAATTGAAAGATGTTGTGTCATTTATAGAGAGAAAATAAAAATTAGGGCCTAGATGAAGGACTCGTTCCGGAAAAAAATTACTCTTTTGAATTTCGAGATTCAAACAATTCTAGTTTTTATTATAATTTTTTATTTTTTTTAAAAAATATTTTTAATTATCAATATTATAATTGATAGTACATTTTACCTAGTTTATAAATTTATATAGTTTATTTTTAAAAAAATGAATCATGAACTATTTCTCGATCAAACTTAAATTATTTGACTCTAAAAAAAATGAAATGTGTCACGTTAATTCAGACAAAAATTAGTAATTTGTGGGGGAAAAACTTGGCAGCAAATGTTTGACCATATATAGCTTGTTACTCCCTCCGTCCAGAATTGTTTCTCATGTTGTCAATTTGACTAATTTTCAAAAGTAAATTAGATCACATTAATTCGATATTTTAAATTAAAAAATTAGATATTCTAAAACAATATGAAAATAACTATAAATTACAATTTTTTTGTATATTAATATGATGAAAAAATTTATCTTACTATGTTAGTTAAAGTTTTTATAGTTTGACTCTAAAAATAGAAACCATGACAAACAATACCGGACGGAGGGAGTATTTTTTTTTGCAACAATCTAAACCCTCAAAAACTATTTTTTTTTTTGGAAATTTTTTAAAATATACTCAAACTTTTATATTTTATAAAAGTAAAAAAACAAAATAAAGGGAAAATTACGCGGATTAGCAAACTTATATTATTTAATTACTCATCATAGTTATAATTTGCTATAATTACCACTCGCGACTAACATTATACATTAATTACGTGGGATGACTTCGAGTTTGTATAATTAGTCATTTTTGTATATGTATAATTCGCCATGATATACAAATAAATATGTATAATATACAATGTTTTAACCTATATACATATACATATCACCTCTCTCCCACTCTCTGCCCTCTCATGCTCGCCCCTCTCCTCCCTCTCTCAATCTCGCTTTCCATTTATACAAATGTATATGTATAATATACAATTCACCTCTCTCCCACTCTTTGCCCTCTCTCGTTCGCCTCTCTCCTCGCTCTCTCGATCTCGCTCGTCTCTCTCCTCTCTCTCCCAATATAAATCGCATCTCTCCTCCCTCTCCCAATCTCTCTTGTCATATATACAAATACATATGTATAATATACAATTATCTAACCAATATACATATGCAATTCACTTTTCCCCAATCTTTCCCCCTCTCTCTTGCCTCTCTCCTCTCTCTCCCAGTCTCGCTCGCCTTTCTCGTCCATATAACATGTAGTTACAAATTATAATTATCAAACTATAGGTGGAGAGTAATTAATTATTTTTAAGTGACTATATGTGAAAGTTTCCCAAAGAAAAACTCCATCATTTATTAATGGAAAAATCACTTGAATGGGTGTTTTTTAATAAATAATTACAAACTTTAGCGATATTTTTACTTATGATCATTTATAGCAACACTTTGTTAAATCTGCAATATATATTAATAGTGAATTAAGTATGCAATATATATGTATTATCACTGTTTTTAAAAATATAATATACTTGTTTGCTAAAAAGTTGGGACATTATATAAATAAGTGTATTAGAATGTGTAATATGTGAATAATAATTTGTTCTTTGTAATATGAATTTAAAATATTTATAAATATATTAAAAGTGATCAAGTGATAAAAATATTATTGATATAAATTATAAAAAAAATTATTTAAAATATGTTTATGTAAATTTCCCATTATTAATGACAACTTGACAAGAATGAGAAAGCACGACTCAGTCGACTTATATATATTATTAATGACAACTTGACAAGAATGAGAAAGCACGACTCACTCGACTTATATATTATATTCATATTTATGATGTGTTTGTTGTTATTTGATTGTAGTATATAATGGCATTATTCCATAGAATATGTTAAAAGTAATATAAATAATAAAATGGAAACGGTTTATAACAAAGTTGGAGTTAATAATTTATGAATTTAATTTGGGAAACTTACAAACTTATTATATTTTTAAAGTTAAATATTGCAAATTTGATGTTATAATTAGTAATTCTTTATATAAAAATTTTATTTTCTAACTATCTATCAAATTATTAACTAGCACAAAAATTAATAATAGTATAAAAATAACTTATTTCTTTATTAGCTATCGTACGAGCCATATAAATAGGACAGAGATAGACTTTGAGTCTTCGTACTTTTTAGGGAAAATTTTCAGCTTTTGGAACAACTTTTGATTTGGTTTGGACATACTCTAGCCAAGTTAACCCTCTATAGACAATTCATTACCTTAACTTTAATTTTACGTATCAACGTATGTTTCATGAGCGTCCCTACTAGATTTGCTATTTTTATCATCAAATTAAATGAAGGCTTAAGTTATCCAGAGACCTTAAAGTTATTCGCATATTTTAGTTAGACACTTTAAGTCAACGTTTTATCTATTGAATATTTTTAGTTTTATAAAATTGTTTCTATTAGACACATTTTGATAATTAGCTAAAAGTATAAAGAGAGTGTGATACATTTGTCATGACATGACAATTTAACTAATTAAATAACGCCATGTGACTTTGAGCCCAATATAATTATAATTAAAAAATTAACTAAAATCCTAAACCTGCATGTTGCCGCCTGTGACTGCTGCCTACACCCCAAGCCCCCAACTTCATCTTCTTTCCTTTTTTAAAAAAAAAAACTTAAATCTATTGTTTTCTACTTTTCTTATAAAAAAAAAATTTATTTTTGTTTTTACACGTAGATTTGATTTATTCTTGAACTGATTGGGTAGAAAGAAAGAGATTTATAGTGGCAAAGTTTTTCGACGAACAAACTAAGGTGGCAATTTGAAAGTTGTAATTGATTGTTTGAAATTGTATGGCGAAAGAAAGACATTGACGACGATAAATTTGGAGAAAGATGAGGTGGTGTTTGATGGTGGATGGACCGGTAAAAAACGGAATGGAGACGATGGCCTGGAAAAAAAAAGGGTGAAAGAAGACGATGGAGAAAGAACGGAAAGAAGAAGAATGCGTATAGTGACGAGAGATCTGGTAAGAATCAAGGTGGTGTGAAGAAAAAAAATGAGTGCAGCGAGATGAGCTTTTATGGTGGTGACCCCAACGATTGCTGAAAAGGTGATGGTAATGGTTATTGAGTTAAAGAAGAAGAAGAGATGATAATTTAATTCTTTTTTAAAAAAAAGAAAAAAAATTTCTATGTCTTTCACGCTTTTTTCATGTGTATATTATAAATATATTGCCATATCAGTCAAAAATGTTTAATAGGTATAAATTTCTTACCATTTAAATGTTCAATAAGTATATGATTAAATTGGAGTGTCTAACTAAAATATAGAAACAATTTTAAAAGACTCCGAATGGCTTAAGCCTTTAACCTTAAATGAATGAAAAGTAAAGCAATGACTAATTTGTAATAAGTAGCCAGTAGAAAACATATACGAAGACTGCAGATATTATATTGATCCAATCTTCTTGTTGATTTTTCCAAGTAACTATATATGGATGGATTTATGTGGGACTGACATGACATTCCGATAGTAGGCTAGAAATTTCTACGACATCATTTTCTTTGTTCAATTTTTTGACTTTATCATTTTTATATTTCTTCTTTTTGTCCAAAGCAACCCCATCTTTTTCTTATTTATCTAGACTTAGATATTATATTCTTTTTTGTTCCTTTTTTTTCTTTGGAAAAGATCATCAAAAATTAAATTCTATGTGAGTTAAAAAAAATTTAAACCTCTAATCTTTACTTGTGTTTTAGAAATTTACGTGTTGTTGATATTCAAGTTATTTTGGCTTTTGTTATTTTTTGTATGTCTATTTTTGTGATAATAGTCACATGTAATATTCTTGAATTTAGACTTTGACTTTCCTCTATTTTTATCTCTACCATTTTAACCTCTAAATTTGTTTCTCCTCGTCTTCTTTAACCACAACATCGAAGTGTGAAGTAAAAGATGGTGAGCCTTGAGATATTCTTCTCATATCTTCATTCAAGACACTATTCTTAGAATATTCCATGGTCACAACACCACTGGAAGCAAAATTAATAAAAAAAACTCAAAGAGTTTTAATAGAGTATTAAGAACACACGGTCCTTAAATTTCTTCAGCGAATTTTACTTCCATTCTTGACAGTTGGTCAAGAATACACTGAAAATCATTATTGTGATCAGAAGTAGGAGTGTCCTTTTTATACATGATGTTCATCAATTGTTTCAACAAAAATAATTTGTTATTACCAGTCTTCGAAGCATATAGTGTCTCGACCTTGTCCCACAAACTTTTGGCATGGGTCTCATTCACAATGTGATTTTTAATATTATCTTCAACTCATTTTCGAATATAGCCACAAACCTGTAAATGCTCAAGTTCTCAATTCTCATCATTCATAGATTGGGGTTTTGAAGCAAACACAGGTAGATGCATTTTATTGACAAATAGAAGATCTTTTATTTTGCTTTTTCAAGTATGATAATTACTACAATTCAAACAAACCATCTTGCTCATATTTGACTCTAATAGCACTTTGTTGGAAAATGCAAGCACAAAATTAATTTGCACGACAGGACAATAGCGAAAGAAAACGCAAGTCAAAAAAGATAAAATAATGCAAAAATAAAACAGTTTGGGGCAGCAAACAAATCAATCAAGTAAGCAAAATAAATTAACACACGAGACACCAAAGTTTAACGTGAAAAACCTCTTCGGTGTGAAGAGTAAAAACCACAAGGTCAAAGCTCCACTAAAATCAACAAGAGTTACAAAAGTGTTCTCCAGAATGGTCACAAAAAAAGTGTCAAATTAAACAATGAGCAACACAACTTCAAGATAGCACCAAAAACTAGAGAAATAAGAGAAGCAAAACCACCAAACAATAGTTACTGTTCACAAGCGAAAACTTGGAGCTACAGAACTCCAAATCACCCTCTCTCAGTTCCTAATCAAAGATCAAGTTAAAAGGAACGAGCTATCCAAAAATCAGCTCAATCAGACAAGAAACGAAGCAGGAATCGCGATTTGAAATTGGTTGCTAGGGCTTGTGCGAAAATCTACACTTTCTCACTTTTCTCTATATAACTGCTCTCAATCTCTTGTGATTCCTCAAAGTAAGACCTTAAAAAATGTATTACTACATATGACCATAATATTAGGCTTATGGCGAAAGTGGGCTAAATTTATCCATAAAGGAAAGAAAGGAGACTCTAGAAGTTGATGTACGTGTTCCCATCGAACTCTATATATAGTTTTAGTTCAAATTATTATGTACTTAAGAAAATCAATATGTTATGTATTTAAAAGTTAAAATTCAAAATCCGACTAATGTTAACACCTTAAGAATCCATGAAGTTTAAACTTGGCTTAACCTCTCATTATTTATGAATTCTAGATGACTTACTAAGTTCTAGATAAATTTATATATATATTTAATAGATGTATTCACATATATAAAAAAATTTGATTAAAATTATTTAGTTTTATCAAATCAAACAACTAGAAGTAATCTAACTCCAATTGTTAATCTTAATGTTGAGCTACTTGGAGCTAGGAGGATATTGTAACAATTTAAAACCAAAAAAATAAATAAATGATAATTAATGAATTAAAATAAATAAATAAAGGTCTAACATTATTAGTACCCAAGTGTGTGCGCGCCTCGGTGCACCATAACTTAGAAGTAATGAACACTTGTTGGGGACTCTTTATAATTGCCCGCTCTGTTGCTTCCGCCACAGCTCTGGCCACGGCATCCACCGAGCCATAAAGCGTGGCGGTGTCAACGAGGGCGGATTCACGTTGGATTTGGGGTGTTCATTTAACACCCTCAGCAAAAAAATACACGATATATATAAGGTAAGTTTTCTGTGTTGTTGTTGATGTATATATTTTGCACCCCTTCAATAACAAATAAAAATTGATGGCTCATGGTAAGACCTCTGATTATTATGATGCATGGCCTAGGCTTGAATCCCTGCAACAACATTAATTTATTCTTGTTTTAAAAAATCAGTTCTGTTTTTTAAGCATTTTTTTATTTTAAAAAAGTGTCAAAAGTGTGGTTTTAAATACAAAAAAAATCAAAGGATCCATTTCAAAAGACTTATTTACACGTTTATATTTTTATTTTTCGATCTTCTTGAAAGAAAATCTTGGATCCGCCGCTGGGTGTCAAAATGGCGAACCCATGCCTAACAAAGGCATTTTGTAGCCTGAGTTTAGTACACATCTGCTACGTGCATTATTTCTTCCATCTACAAAATTGCAAATTTTAAATAAAATCTAGAGATTGAGGGTGTGTTTGGTACGGAGGAAAATGTTTTCCTAAAAAATGTTTTCCTGGAAAACAAGTAGATTTTGGACTTATTTTCTCATGTTTGGTTGGTGAGTAGAAAATATTTTTCGAAAATGATTTTTAGTGTTTGATTTATGAATGAAAAATGTTTTTTAAGAGAGACATCTTTTATTTTTACTAGAGTAAAAAATAATTTATGAAATTGAAAATATTTTTTAAAATCAAAATTATTATTTTTTTGGCGTGG
>NC_028637.1:99310761-99314628 GCF_001406875.1 Solanum pennellii
GTCAGGGATCGGGTGAAAAAATTAAATTTTGAAATTGAAAAATATTTTTTTTCAAATTTATTTTTATTCCAAATAAATGTAGAAGAGTTTTGGAAAAAGTTTTCATAAATTTTTGAAGGGAAGTCATTTTCTTTAATTTTGAGGAAAATGAGTTGATTTGGAAAACATTTTCCAAAATTTTTGTCCCAACCAAACATGGAAAAATTGAAAAAAAAAATTTCCAGAAAATATTTTCCTTCATACCAAACACACTCTGAATGATTTTAAAAATTTCAACAAATACGAAAGAAACCACACGAGATAATTTGTATAGAAAAAGCAGACAAGTATCAAACGAAGCTGTAAAAATCTTATTATTGATGATCGTTGTTAAGTTTCTAAATTATGTAAAGCCCTTTGAAATTTAGGGACACGATTCTTTTATTTGTCAACTTAATGAATATAACAAACGAATTACATTTGAACAAACTCGAAGAAGAAAAAACTACTTCGTACCCCTCTAGTCTATTTCAGTTGTTTGTTTATTGAAAATCAAAGATACAATTAATTTTTTTTTGTTTCTATTTCTGTTATATTCAATACATGAGGAGAAAGATTAATATAGTGAAAAAAAGTATTAAATTGAGATCACAGAGTAACCTAAAATAATTTAATTAAACTATCTTTTTATCTTAACGCATAAAATAAAATATGACAAGTAAAATAAATAAAGTGTGTAATTATATAAAAAGAGTACGTAAAGACACGTGAGCAATGATGACTTTATATTGTACTTCCTCCATTTAAAAAAGATTGGCCTAGTTTAACTTGAAACGGAGTTTAAGAAAAGAAAGAAGATTTTTTAATCTTGTGGTTTTAAATTAAAGTTATGTCAAATATATCAAAATGTTCTTTAATCTTGTGGTTTTAAACATGTCACGTGGAAAGTTAAAGTTGGAGTGTTGCCAAAAAAGGAAAGGGATCATTTTTTTTTAAACAAATTAAAAAGGAAATAAGGACATTCTTTTTTAAACGAAGGGAGTAGTAAAATACAATCACATTTCTATTTTTGAGTTTCTCCTTCGACCCTTCTTTGACTTAGAGAGGACATAACTGAAGAGCCCACGTGAAGCTTGTGATCTTAATTGAAGGTATAATTTATTTTTCTTTTTTTGTGTGAGTGCGTGTGTGTGGTTTTTTAATTATGTGTATTTTAAATAATTTATAAAATTGAATACATATAAAAATTATAATTTGCAATTTTTGCGTGTAAATGTAAATGGTTTATTCTATTTTGCTATTGTTTACCGTCTTTTAAATTTTAAAAGTTGATAGTGTATCTTCTTCTTTTTTTCAAATTGAAAATTTACATTTTGTAAGTGATCAATTTACTAAGATGACAATTATTTATCCTCAAATAATTTAAGCGGAAAAAAAAAGGCAACATGACAACAAAATTGTTCTTCTCATAGATAGTTAGAAAGGCATAAAGAGAATAATATTGTCCGACAATTATTTTCTTTAACCCAATTGCATCATTATTCAAGTAGAAAGAAGTCTTTTATAAAATTTTAATCCAAACATGAGGTAGGAAACATTGAACCAAACACTTGGTAAAAAATAATCTTTACACTATTAATCCATGCATTACTAATCTCTGCATTATTAACCTTTGTACCAAATGACCCCTAAAAGTTAAGTGATATTTGGAGGAAAACAGTGATAGTTGAGTGATCTAGTCCTAAATAAAACACAAATGATATTTGAAGACCATTATCAAAACTTGGGTGATCATCTAGGTAATCAACTCGAAAATATAATATAATTTTCCTCTTAAACTCAGTTTACCAATTAAACAAAATAACTCAAAATACTTTTAAAACTAATAATATAGGTCATATATATATATATAATGACAAGTATTAATAAAATGAAGAATTATATTTCTTAATCTTTTTATTTGACGAATAAGCATTTGCTAATAAAATAAATTATTTCAAACTGAGCATCTATTTTTAGGAAATACTTGATCATTCATTAATTTTTTATTTTTTTTTGTGCGCGTGTTTAAGTTGAATTCTCAATAAGTTGCTTATACAGTATATGTGTGTTGCCAAAAGTGAGATAAATACTTAATAGATAGTACTACTTGTTACTAACATGATGATAATGTTATTTTGCATTCTTACTGTAGTGGCTCTCCCTTGCTGATTTCAATCTGAAGAGTAATAATAAACAATGTATTACAATAGCGTAAAGTGTTGTGATTATGTAAACTCACTATGATTTTTTATTGGGAAACAATAATAAGACTATTGATTAACTCATATATTTTCAGTGTCTAATTCCTCCTGCGCTCTGTAGTATGTATATGATCATTTCATTAATGATAGTTTCAAGAGAGTTTATGAACCATCTTGGCCTTTCAAAGCGATATATCAGATACACTATGCCTAGTCCAAATGTCAATCCACAGCCATACCCCATTAGGACAGACTGCCAAGTCATTTCGCTAAGAATACTTGGTTCATGTTCAACTGGTGCTGATGCACTCTTATGCTTCCCACATTCATTTGACAGTGGTAATCCACACAAATCGGAGTTTCCAAAATAGGAATCATTTTGAAATGTATTGAACTGACTAGTTTCGGAAACGTGCGTTGCACGTTTGTCCCATATAGTTATTATAAAGTTGAATTATTATATAGTGTAAAAATTAGAAATATTAGTTTTACTAATTTATATTTCATTAATTAAATAAAATTCATAATAATCGAATAGTACATTGACCATCAAGCAAGAAATATGGAAAAATTATTATATTACTATAGCATCTAATAATATGAATGTATCTATATGACTCATCCTTAATAATCTCTCATTACGCTCCATATGAGTAAGTACACAAATATGTAGCTACTTAAAGAAACTATATTAGTAAGGAAAGATAAAAGTAAATAAATATTATAAAAGTATATTTAAAAACGAATCTGAATGTCATCAATTAGTAATTTCAGCACTAATAAAAATAGACTTATAACATTCATAATTTCATAGAAGATTATATTAAAGAAGTATAATTGGTAAAGAATACAAAAAAATTAAACAGATAAGAATAAATACAACATTCATATCCTTCTTAAGACTTTTATTATAACAATATATATAGTAAAATGAAATACACAAGGAGTAGAGTATTTTTTTCTCCCGTAACAAAAAAAAAATCTAAAATGACAAAGATAAAATTTATGATACAAAATACCATTCTAATGAGGATCAACAATATTAATATTTCAAAACAAAAAAAAAAGTACCTGAAAATTGTCTGATGATTCACATCAACACGAGGCAAGTGGTAAAGAAAAATTATTTTTTCATGATACATATATATAGCTAAAGATTCATTGGATAAGATGAAAAGGTGAAGAGTTGTTTAAGTTAATTTTTAGAAGTTAAGTGATCTTAGACATGGGGTAGAGGGAAAGGTGATTGTTTTTACTGATAATTCAATACATTTATTTATACTAACTAAAGAGAGACGATAACAAATTTAATCATTTATTCACATTAGTTATAGAGAAAGAATAGATAATTTTTATTTTTTAAAAAATGTAATTCCTAACAATTTCCTATGAAATAATTTCTAACAAGTTTCTATAAAATATTTTTGTCTTTCAAAGTTTGACTTTACACCTTCTTATTTTTAGTATTTAGTATAATATAATATAATTATTACTTAGTATGTAAATAATTAGAATTTAAACCATTGTGTCTAGATGCATGCATTTAAATATGATTATTTAATATTAAATTAATTATACATTAATATTTAATTTAATTTAGGAATAAAATAAGGACAAAATGGTAATTCAACTTTTAAGTTAGGAG
>NC_028637.1:99320551-99332720 GCF_001406875.1 Solanum pennellii
GTTAAGTTGTGAAAGAGCTTATTGAACCCTTCCTGACTGAACTGGACATTGAAATTATTAGATAGATCAACGGAAACCAAATTGGACAAGTGTGACATTTCTAACGGAATCCTTCCTTTGAACCAACAATAAGAAAGGTTGAGATGAGCTAAGCTGACTAACTGACCAATCCCTTGAGAACCCGAAAAGCCATTAAGGGAAAGATCGAGTGTTTGAAGATGACGAAGCTGGAAAAGGCTACTATTTGGATGTAGAGTTCCTCCAAGTCTGCTGCAACTGAGGTCCAAACCAATGACATGGCCAGTTAAGAGATTGCAGGTAACTCCATCCCACTTTCAACAATCCATACTAGTACTATTCCAAGATGTCGTCTTAGAATAGGGGCTACCACAATCATAGTAGTCTGTCAGGCTAAGTGAATGCTTAAACTGTAAAAGTGAAAGGGAATCATGAGAAGAGCAAAGTGGATCACCAAATGAAAAACAAAAAACCACTTCAACTGCATACACAAATTGTAAAATTACAAGAGACAATAGTATTCTCTCCATCTCTCTCTAATTTCTCTTCTATGTCTAATACCAAATGTAACTAATTAATAAAATTGAAAGATGTTATGTCATTTATATAGACAAAAAAAAACAAGTATGTAATTGCATTGTTCCATAGAATCTGTTAAAACTAATGTAAATATAATAATTGGAAACTGTTTATAACCAGGTGTGAATAATTTACGAGTTCAATTTTTATCACGGAACTTGTTCAATTATAATATGAAAATACAAATTTTATAGGTATAAGTCATTTTTTGAATTAATTAGTATAAAATCAAACATGGTAATAGTTTTATTTATATATGAATAACTTATTTTCAAACTAATCATCAAATATTAAATAATTAACTTATATAAAAATAATTTGTTACTTTAATAACACTATCGAACGAGCCCTAAAAGCAGTACAGAGATGACTTTGAGTCTTCATCCTTTTCAGTAGAGCTGTCAAAATGGATTTACTCAATTCAATCCAAACGGGCTAGAGAGTTAATTGAGTTGGGACGGGCTGACCCTTTTAATTAAAGGGTCAATAAAAGAGCAATCCAACTCAGCACTAAGCGGGCCACGAGTTGGCCCATCAATCAAAAAAGAGACAACATTTTTCTCCTAGAAAAAAAACGAATGTTGATGTCCGATGAACACGACATCAATACATACATAAATTCATTCATGAATTACATATACTTCAATGAAATTTACAAAACAAATATATAATAACCAAGATACAACATTCAGATGATTCATCTGAGCGAAAAAACGTTACATAATTACTATTTTCTTAAACAAGACAATAAAGGAGAAGTGAAAAAATGAAGCATAAAAACAAAAGTAAAAGAGGTCAAAGATTTATAATTATAATGGAGTAATAGATTTTGGCTGATAAGAAATTTAGTCGGTTAATGAACCTAAAAAAATGTACATATGTAAAAAATATAGTATTTATTTATATTGATATTTTAAAAAATATTTATTAACAAAATCTTAAGAAGTAAAACACTATTTAAACTTATAATAAATATTTTTAAAATTCACAGCGAGCGTGGCTGGCCTCTGAGACTTGCAAGATAGACCAAATGAGGCTTAGCTAAAAAATCTCGTTCCTAAATGGACTGAAAAAATTGAACCCAACTCTATTTAATTCAAAAATTAGATTGAACCGCCTTGGCAGATCAAATCCATTTTGACAGCTCTATTTTTTTAGAGACACTTTCCAGCTCTGTCTAGACAATTCCAGTCAAATAACCTAACTTAGAATTTTACGTATCAATGTGTGTTTCATGAGCTTTCCTACTGGACTTTGCTACTTTTATCATCAAATTAAATGAATGAAAAGTAAAATGATGACATTAGTAGCCAATAGGAAACATACATGATAATTATATTGATCCAAGCTTTTTGGTTGATTTTTCCAAGTAACTATATTTACGTAGAAAGGGGGAGTGACGTGACATCCCGACCCTGATGCTACGCTAGAAATTTCTATACCATCATTTTCTTATTTACCTAGACTGATTAGATGTATCATATTATATTTTTGCTCCTTTTTATATCTTCCGAAGAGAGAGCCAAAATATTACTCCATTCAATGTGAGTTTAACTTTTTTAAATAATAAAAAAATCTATCTCTCTAATCTTTACTTGTTATTGATATTTAGGTTGTCTTGTTTTTTTCTTGTAGAAATATCAATTAGTGGAAAATTGCTTATTACTCTAATTTAAGTACAATATATTTAAATTCAAAAGGGGTAATTCCTTATTTATACATTTATTGAAGAAAATATTTTACATTGAATGTGGCCAAACTTATTTTGGTGTAGTGATCAGTGATGTGTATTAATTTATGAAGCAAAAATTTTATAAATTGAATAGAATTAACACAACAAAATGAACTGATCGGTTGATCTCTGTAATTAGTAGCAAGTTTACACGAAAAATAGAGGTATCAGAAGCTTCAAATTTTGAATCCGCCTCTAAACGAGAATGCTATGTGTGTTTCTCGTGCCACTCTTAAATTCACATCCAGCATTTATGGTAGATTACACTGGCTGTCAAAAATTCAAAGCCTAGGAACTGAAACTAACTATAAAGAAATAAATACATAACTTTAAGGGAATCAACACCTATAATATTTGGAAAATCTGTCACACTGACAAAATCCTACTCGTTCGATTCAGACTACAATCAAGAAAAGCAAAGCGGATAGAGTCTATAGTCCGCCACAGCAAGTGAATGCTTGAACTATAAAGCTGAACACTTAGCCATCTTTATCCACCAAAGGTCATCAAGGGTAGAAGAGAAATGGTCATGTAATAATCTCAACAGAAAAATAGTGAAAACTCGATACATAGTGAATATTTTACTTGTCAAGAACATCAAAAACCTCCTATAAGTTTCGTTTTCTTCTGGTAGTACAAATGTAAAGGGAAGAAAAAGCATACAACAAGAGAAGAACACTCAATGCTTGCATGGAGGCTGGAGCTAAACCTACTAATCATATTATTTTGATTGCTGCATCTTAAGAATCATTCAACTACAGATCCTAACCACTGGAAGGACAAAATCAAGAAAATTGAACCCACCATTCGTTTCTCTCCACCGACAGGTCTAAATGTTATACATCTTACTACTCCAGCATATGTAACTCAGCTATTATCGCATGTTGCCCTCTCGCAGCACGTCGATCATGTCATATATCCGCTTCTCTTCTTTCAATTTCACCTATATTAGAATCATACATTGTTATTCTATTCTATTTTGTATAAACAGCAAAGGTCGATAAAACCCTGTGCAAAAACAGAAAAAGGTGCTCCTATGTCTAACTGATTGTGTTCCTTGAGATACATGGTGAAACGGCAGTAATGAGAAGCTCTTGTAAGTTTGGTTTACCTTCTTAGCAAGGAAAAGTATAGCATCAACTGTTCCCTCTGCATAGATTGATCTACCACAAACATTGTGCTGAAATTCAAAAGAAACACTGAAAGAGAGAAACCAAATCAATGTCTGTTCAATTATCAAAGACATTGGCAACAATAAAAAGAAAGCGGATAGACAGTATTACGTTCCGTCTGGTGAGGTCAAATGNTTATTGTCTGTTCAATTATCAAAGGCATTGGCAACAATAAAAAGAAAGCGGATAGACAGTATTACGTTCCGTCTGGTGAGGTCAAATGGTACATATGGAAAGCATGGCCTAACAAGTACTCTTCTGGTACACCAACCATCTCAACTTGTTGCACGGGGTCTCGTATTAGTTGTACCTGATAGAATATACATGAGGATAACTAGAATATTCTGAAGGGGATTTGAGAATATATTAACTTCAATGCATGTTATAGAAGAAGTCAATTTCAAGGCTTGACAACAAATTGAATTTCTCTATATGCTCCAACTCCAATTTAATTTAATCTTTATATCATTCGTTTTCATTCTCTTTTCCTCCAAAAAAACAGAAGACCCTGAAAATCTATTAGACCTTTTATCTTCCATTTCATTCTCTTCTCCTTCCAAACTTAAAAGATAGTTTGGAAATATTCAATAACTGAATTGGCAGTCTGCACCACCACTTAAAGATGGAAAAAACACTCAGACAAGTCTAATGGAACACTTGTGCCATACAGGATATATAATCTACTCTAGACATTTTGCTGATATTGAAATAGTGCAATGGATTTAAGAGAACGTGGTGAGTTCTGCTAGATGAATGTCCATGAAAGAAGGAGAAACATAAATCTGCAAGTTACCTAGAAGAATGTGTGTCCCAAGAAATGGGCCGCAGCAGGGGTAGGGAAACCCCAAAGCCAATTGGCACTATGGTAAGATATAGGAACTAGATGGAAAAAGATATTATATAGGAGCAAGAAGGATCACAATAAAGTGCCAGGGACGATGATAGCTTTGGAAGAAAAGTGGATGTTTTCTTTTTAACTAAAAGGGAAAAAAAATAGTGGATGTACTCTGTTCTCTATATCTAACAGATCGGGGTCACCTTTTCAGAAATTTGACTCATTATACAGAAAATTTTTAAAGCAATAGCCCCCTTTCTTAAGCAATACACGGGATTAGAGAGTGGTGATACATATATTGTACTAGTCGTTTACCATCAAATCCTTTCATGAAGCCCATTGCAGTTACTGAAAACATAGTTAAAGTCAAAACACAAATAACTTGTTTGTGGCAGTTATTGCCACTCAACTTGGCTCCAGCCTAGACCTGAAACTCCATCAATGACTATGCATTTAGATGCCTTTCACCTACACTATCAGATTCTTTCCCAGACAACTTATTTACACCGGACACTAAAGTTGGGGGCATTAGAAATTAGTCAAGTTGTGCAAAGATGAACTCATGTTCGTAAAAGCATGGAAGACCACGATCAAATTCGTAGAGTAGCATTTTCATAAGAGAGTTCACTATTTAGTGAAAAGGAAAAAGTCCGGACGAACTAAAATAGTAAAACTGGAATGGGGAATGGAAATTTGAGGGTATGGAAGAACCATGATAGAACAATGTTTTGTTGTTATTGAATAAGCAAAGCAGTAGACGCACCTTATCCAAATCAAAAGAAACACCTAGTTTCTCAAAGCAAGAGATAACAGCCTTCGCAGTTCCAGAAGTGTCCAGTTTACTTGCTTGATGAGACTCCATCACCTTATAATTTGATGAAGAGGGTCAAAATTCAGATGACAATCACAAGATACTATAAATCAAACTAAATGTCCTGTTAAAACATTGAGATGAATAAGACTATAAAATGATCGATAAATAAGGAAATAAGAAAGGGTAAGCAAATAAGAAAACAAGATGCACTATGAATGTACAGATATATAGAAAATTAGACATGGAAATAAGCATACATTGCATATGTGGTTGGATACCCAGATTTATCTCAATCAAATAAAATATCTTATTGTTAAAAAGCACAATCAGAAAGAATTCAGAAATCCAATAATTCTTCGCAGACCAGTTACTTCATATTTCAGTGATATAAGCATGACGTTTGTCCACTGTATCTCAAATCAGAAAATAGTAAAAGAAACACTCCTAAGAAGACGGTGAATTGCTATGTTTAATCCAGGAGCATGCAAATAGCCAAACCATAACCTAAAACACAGGCACGATACCTTGTGGATACTAAATGATCTAGTACTAGGCATTTGGACAATATCTGGTTGAAGTTGAACAAAAAAGAATTTGAAGATGAAGTTGAAAAGGAGTATTTTGAAGTTCAGACATTTGCAAGTCATTTAAGACCCCTTAATGCTCTGCCTATGTCTCTCCATCCATGAACCGCAAGAGGCAAACTGAAACCCCAGTTGTGAAAGGAACAGCTGCTTAAGAGCTCATAATTGAGTGAGGAACAGCCATTTTATTCGCGCAGCAGTCTAGATTTAAAAACAACTTCTAGTGGCCCACTGGATCAATCACACATGCAAACAACTGGTGGTTGGTCTGTCCATTTCTACTGTCCAATTTGCCCAATCACACAAAAAGTCCAATTCTGCTGTCTGCCAAAAAAACTGATTTTGTAGAGCACTTCAAAGAAACAAACAACGAGTTCCAGTTCTTCATGGTAAAGTGTACTTCAGAAAGTAATTCCCAATAGCTTTAACATCTTCTACAGCAACATTAAATATTAAAAGCCAATATGCAAATATCCGGATGAACAGAATTTATGTTAACCTCGTATACATGTCAAGGAAAACATAAACTGACATATCAATGCAAGTAATGCAACTAAGAGCATTTTAAGGTAAAAGAATGGAAGCATGGACAGAATATAGTCAGCATTTCAAATCACTATGAGATACAAGAGTTTGGAAACCAACGGTCAACTAGCATGGCAAAGGAGACAAACCTGTAAACTGTACCCAGAGAAAGCTCCAGGGAATTGTTCTGCCATGATTTCCATGGCTGCGAGAAAAGCTACCACCTAAAATAGAGCCAATCATACAGGTATACCTCCTGTTAAACTACAGTCTGGCACACAATAACAACAACAACATACCCAGTGACAAAAGAAGAGCAAAATGTCTAAACCTGCTTTCCCATTTGTGGGGAGATCACAGCATAAACTTTTGAGTCTACCACTGTTTTGTACAGCTTCTCCCTATCTCCACCAGTTGTTCCCATTACAAAAGGCACTCCAACTTTACAGTATAATTCAGCATTATCTGCAGGTTCATGGTGGAAACAAGAACATTACAATGGCTATGTCAATGGAATCTCCAGCAAAGAATGCAATATATATCATTTTGGTGCTTTCGTATTTTTATATCTCATTGCACACCCTCTACTGTCCTCCACTAAAGACATGTGTAAGAATTATCACAGAAGCCTACCTATGCTGGCTAAATTTTATTTATAAGAACCTCAGAATCAAGATGATTGAATTTACAGACAAACTTTGAAGTTTAGCATTTTACAGAAAAACATTATAAAACTTCACCTGACACCAAAAATTTTAAGTTGCAAGGAAATCTAAATTTTACAAGAGAAATAGTCTATGTTTTCCTCTCAACACAACTGTGGTTTCTTTCTAACAAAATCATCCAAAATATTAATAAAGGAATGGTTCTCCATTTCTGCCCATAATACTTAGCTTCTGTTGGTTCCAGCTAGCCACTGCTAGCTCACAAACATCATTCACTGAATACCATAAAGCTTCCAAAACATACACACAATTTGCTAAGTTACAATGTCGCAAGATATATCATACAGACCCAGCAGAAGCTTCACAAAAAAGTTGCGCAAGCTGCTTTGTGTTATTAACCATGCCTCATCCAAAAGCTAGCCACTAAAAACATCATCTCTGTTAGGGATTAGGCTCTCCAAAGAATTTTCGGTAGCCGCTGAGTAGATTGGCCAATTTCGAGTTTCTGCTCTTGTCCACATCATTCAGCCCCCCTCGCCTATTCTTGTGAAGCCATAGTTCTTGTAATTTGTCTACTTCCATTCCCAAGACTAAATATCACTTTGAAAGCATATGTTAAGACTGAACTTGCTTCTTCTAATAAGCTCAACCAATGTTGCTAATCTTTTTTTTTCTCTCTTTTGATAACAGATAAATCCCGAGTCTAGTAGCACACGCTTTGAAACTTGGTGGATAATGTACCCACTACCTTTCTCCACTTAAATATCATGATTTTGGTTGAGGTAGGGTTTAAAGATGTGATTCGTGTCTAACCAACATACACGTGATGAACGCTGCCACTAGATCAAAGCCCAGGGGCAATGTTGCTAACCTACTGTTTATGATAACACGTGGATATGCTTCTGTCAAGATTGTGATTCCACACCATTAATAACGAAACAACATTTATAAGTAACAAATCCCTCTCGGAAGGTCTAAAGTAGTTCATAGAGAATGGTTGACCTTATTTTCATATGATAATGTCCAAAAGTATATGTGCATTGACATCAAACACGAAATATCAAAACAATAAGATCAATAAATCTATAGCATATCATAACAGCCTAAAGATATTGGAAAATGACAAAACTCAGCAGATTCAAACTGAATTGCTGTATGTCATTGGCATATCGCCGTAAAGTATTGAAATCTTGTCTTACCATTCACTGCAGCAGGCAATGTGTAGTCCACTACAATTAGATTAGGGTGTTCCTCAAAGACAGAGGACAAGAGGTTTTCTCTATCCGAAGGACCATGCACAATTATCTCTTTTCCACCCGCCTCCACAGTTTTTCCTTCATCTTGTGGACCACCAAAACATATAGGCACAGGTTGAAGTCCCGCAGCGATTGATGCTTCAAGAACTGCCCTCCCCATTTTGCCAGTACAACCATTCACCTTCACATCAAAATAAAACAAACCTAACTCAAACAGTATTACATTGCTAAAACTAGAAATCAATTAACAACACTGTAATTTAAAATCATTGGCAAACATATTAATTAAAAAAAAGCAAGGAAGCTACCATTATAGGGAGTGGCTCGATTTTTGATTTAACTAAAACCTCAACATTTTGTGCTGGAGCAGAACACATCTTCACCGAATATTTTCGACCTCGAACAAAACTATTGCAGCCATTTTTGCTGCTTGAACTGTAACGCATTCCTCCTCCATTAATGTAAAGTGGAACTTTGATGATAGCCCACATTGTTTAACTGCAATACAATGAGAAAGCACACACAAATTATAAAGATTTTGACTCGTGAGCAAAGACACTCTAGGGTTTTAAAATTATCGGCCAAGTGTAGGTGTTATTTTAGTTTTTAGGACATTGCTATAAAATTTGTATAAATGTTGTACTTCATTAAGTTTAATTTTACAAAATGATTTATATTATGGAAATTGTAAAATATTTTGTGTAAATCAAGTTCTGTAATAAAAGATAGTAGTAGAATTATTGGAGAAAATTAAATTGATTTTTTAAAATAATAATATAACAATCCTTTTGATACTTTAATTTTTGAAATTATAAAAATAAGTACCTTAGTTTTATAATCACAAAGACTTGTTCTTTAATTTATGAATCAATAAACGTAATAAATATATATATATATATGGAAAGTGAGAATAAGTATAAAAAGGGAGAGATAAATGCTTTAATTAATTAACAAAAAAAGGGAAATTTATCTAATTTGCTTATCCACTCTGAAAAATAAACCAAATTCAATTTTTTTTTAAAAAAAAAACACATAAAATTAGTAGTAGTAACTTAGATTCGTGGGCCTTAATATATTGGGGCCTAAACCCAAGGTTTTAGCAGCGTTGTGGTCTGGCTGGCCCGCTATACATTGATAACGGTATATTTTATTTTATTTTTATATGAGATTTTTTTTAAAAAAAATTATATGAGATTTAAAATGATAATTAACAAAAAAATATATATATACATAATGTCTCCTTTTAATGAAGATTATCAAAATGCTACATTATATTAAAAGTATTCAATATAAGTTTTAAAAACAAGGGCTCTAATCAATGATTAGAGCCCTTGTTTTTAAAACTTATGTTTATTTTGATTCGTGATTAATTTATATAAATAGCAAATTAATAATCTAAAATAAATAGAGTAGCCAGGGTTTGATTTAATTGTGCTTCATAGCAAAAAATTGTCAAGCGCCTCTCTCCCTAATATCTCGCTCGCCACTCTCCTCCAATCTCTCGCTCGCTTCCTCACTTTTTATACAAACACAAGTGTATAAAATTATTTCTAATTGTATAAAGCAGAGAAAATTGTATAAATACATATATTTTTGTTTCCCTCTCTCCCCTCTTCCAGATCTCGCTCGCACTCTCCCAAATCTCGCTCGCCACCCTCGCCTTTCTCACTTATACAAACAGAAGCGAAATGTNCTCGCCACCCTCGCCTTTCTCACTTATACAAACAGAAGCGAAATGTATAAATTGTGTTTCTGTTTGTATAAAGCATGAGAAAATTGTATATACACATGCAAGTACATATATTTTCGTCCTATACACTTATAATTATACAATAAAAATACTCTCCTGCCCAGTTTCATTTGTCTTTCTCTCTTTCTCGTTTTATACAATTTTCAAATTGTATCTAAATTCTCTCTTTCTCGTTTTATACAATTCGATTCAATTGTATATTCCTTGTCAAGTCACATTTGTCTTTCTCTCTTTCTCATTTTATACAAATTCAAATTGTATATAATCCTTCTATACACTTATAATAATACAATTCGTTTTATACACTTCGTTTTTATATAGTTCTCTGCCCAAGTGTCTTTATCTTTCTTGTTTTATACACTTCATTTTATATAATTTGCTTCAACTGTATATGTATAGCGAATTATTCAGTTTCTATGTTTACTATAGAGCGCAAATATGCAAACTTTGTTATAGCATACAAATATGAATTTTTTATTTGCTATATGTGAAAGTTTTCCTTCATACAATAGTGATAAAAAACAATTAGGTATTCAAAACAAGTAAATGTTTAATTCAGTTATATTTTTAATTAAATTATTTTTATTCATGAAGTTTGACCTTCTCTAATTTATCTGTTTTCTTTATTATCTTTGCATATGAAGACTTAAATTCAAATTTAATTTATGTGAAGATCGAGAAAAATTATATCAAATGTAGTTTCTGAAATGCTGAATTTCATACAAAATAACCAACAAACAAAAACTGTTCAACCCTACTCATAATCAACAACCCAAACGACCCCAAAATTGTTGTTTGATATATAGTGATCTTCTTGACATTTTGCAAACAAAAATATGGAATAAATATAAATAAATATGCGACTAATAATTGTAACAAGATTTAATCCCTAATTTATATGGTCTTTCACTATTGGATGTGGTCATTGTGATCAAGCACTATTACAAGCTGGGAAAGGGAAAGGGACAATCGATGGATATTCAGTGAAAATATTACTACAAAAAAACATTTTGATACGACAAAAGAAACAACTGACTAGCTTTATAATATCATAAAGAAAGTAGATGATTTGACCCTTTCATCATTTGATAGGTAGTCCCATAGAGTTGTGCAGATATTAGTAATATAGTAATGACAAAAGAAATAACTAGTTAGTCTTATAGTATCATAAAGAAAGTAGATGATTTGATCCTTGGTCATTTGGTAGCTAGCCCTACAAAGTTATGCAGATATTAGTATTGTATATTAATTATTAGTTATATAGGTATTAGTTATATAGTGTTTAGTTATGTAAGATTCAGTTATACATACATACTATGTAGGTATTAATTATCTAGAGTTTAATTATATAGAAATTATAATACATTATTGAGCAATTTTTATTTCTTAATTCCAAAAAAAATTAGCGAGCTAATATTTGTTATGACCATTAAAATAATCAACTATATAAATTACACATTAAAAAAATACCAATAGCTAAAAATAATAAAATAAAATGATAAAAAGTAATTAAGTAATTTGTATTCAATATGATTAAGTATTTAAGTAATAGGTTATCTAAGTTATTTTTTAAAAAAAAAAACTAAAAAAATTGAAATGTGTATTGATGGTGCGTTGTAAAAAAACTATGCAGAGAAATTAATTACAAATAATAATCACTCCCTTACCACCAAAGATAACAATTAACAAGAATTTAAGAAGATAAAATTATCAAGCAGAAAAACTCATAGTGCCTTCTTTTTACATTCATTAAATATTTGATTTGTTGTAAATCAATACATATTTAAAAGTAAATCGACAGTGATAGATATATTATTTACTATTTTAACACATGTATAATTAATACACCATAACTTGTTCCACTATCCCGCATAAGTTATATATAGATTTTTTCACAAGTTATACAAATATTAAATATTAATCATGTAGGACTACAAAAAGCGCAATCAAACACCGTATGAAATTAATACATGAATAATTTTTATATAACATTTAAAAAGCTACCAATCAAACATTGTATAAAATTAATACATAAATAACTTTTATACAATATTTGAAAACTTACCAACCAAATTTGCAAAACAAACATTATATAAAAATAATACATAAATAACAAAGTAATTCATATATTAGAAGTAGCTTAAGCCTGCTATCAAACGGCCTTAATGTCTCCTTAAAATAAAGATATGAACCTTAAAATGGCTTCTATTAAAAAAGTATATATATATATATATATATA
>NC_028637.1:99334337-99352427 GCF_001406875.1 Solanum pennellii
TTTTTTATCGTAATATTTCCTGTGTTGTTTATATTTCATAATTTATTTATTATTTTGTGACCGAAGAGTCCAATTTCTTTTTAGCCCGATGAGTGATGGCTAAAATAACAATATGTTTCCCAACTTGTTGGTTAATTTTATTTTCATTTCTAGAGTTGTTAATGTGAACTGTCATATTTTATCCAAGCTAGTCTATACATGTTTTAAAATATGATGATTATGTCAAGCTGGTTCATGTTTTTTGTAGGTCAGAAAACACTCGGTCCATCTCATCAGTACGTGGACTGCGGGCTATGTCATTTTTAAAAAAAACATATATTTTTTAATTAAATTATTAACGTAAATATCGACAAGATATCTTCATTTTAATCTATATTTTATATGCAAATTCAATTATTTAAACATTAAAAATACCTAAATTTAAGAACTACATATAATAATTAAATGTACACAAAAAATATTAATATGTTTGAGAAAAATCATGTGCCAGTTCCGAGTAGCTACAAATGTTTGATTATTTTCATGATGAATGCAACTTCTATGCTTGGTAAGAACACATCTAAAAATGCTGAATGATGATTCTAATGATACAATAGTAATAGAAATAGGTAAATCACGTTTGATGATTTTAAATTTCAATATTTCAAACTTTTAATAGCGGTTGAGTTTGAACTTTTGCTATTTTTAATATTTTATTGTATTTTTAATTTTAATCATCTCTTTATTTAGCTCACGGACCAACTCAACTCATATTACTTAAGGCCCACACACCAACATAATTATTTGGGTTGGATTAAAAAGTTCTTTTCTTAAATGAACTCTCATATTTTAGATCAATCCTATTGAATCACGAATTAGATCACATTAGTCCAACAGATTTAACTCATATTGATGACTCTATTCCTTTCATATTTATACTGACATATTCCCCTTCTACTTTAACTTAATTACAAAATTAATTATTTACTTAGCGTTAAATTTTGTTAAATGACAATATAGGTCGGCCCCATACGAAGACATATTTAATCCCACACGCATACTCACCCTCCGTTTCTTGTTTGCGGAAAGGCAAATATTCTTTGTTAAAAAACGTAACTAATTTTCTCCCTTTCTTTATCCAATTTAGGCCTCACCCACATTTAAGAAAACTCCATGGGTATATGTACTTCATTTTTCTCAAAAGAGATACGTGTACAATAACATACCAAATAATGCATCTTTTGATAAAATGTATTAATAAAAATAATATTTTAAAACAAATACTACACCAAAACAATAACTATAGAAAACAACATATCGTAACAAAAATAAGAAAATAACAAGATTGATACACACCTCTCTGCGAGGGTTTATATTGGAAAAAGGGAAAAGGGTCTGCTATACCCCTCAACTTTGTCATTTAGAGCTGATATACCCTTTGTTATGAAAGTGGCTCATATATATCCCTACTTGTTAACAAATGGCTCACATATACCCTTTTCCTCTAACGGAAATGAAAAAAAATAATTTTAATCTAAAATTTTTATTATTTTTTTCTAAAAAGTATAATCTCATATGAGTAAATTTAATCCTCGTCAAACATATTTTTTTATGACTTTTTTGTTTCAATGATTAATTTATAATTATTATTTTGATAATCAAATTTATTTATGTTTCACTAACATTTTTGTAAAACTTATTGTAGATGACCAAATTTTTTTCTTTGAATACGAAATTAAATTACAATACACACAAAAAAATAGTTTAATTTTTTTTTCTTTAAACTAAGAAATGAAAGAAAAAAATAAAATAAGAATAAGAAACTCAAATAATTATAATAAAAGAAGTCAAAAAATAATTTATGCATGAAAAAATTAAAATATACCTTGAACTTTGATAGAAAAATCATATATACCTTTAAATATTTTTTTTTAATAAATTAGAAGTAATACATATAAATTTAAAACTAATTTTTTAACTTCCGTTAAATGAAGGGTATATGTAAGCCATTTTGTAACGGCAAGGGTATACGTGAGCCGTTTGTATAACAGTAAGGGCATATATGAGCCACTTTTATAACGAAGAGTATATCAGTTTCAAATGACAAAGTTGAGGCGTATATCAGACCCTTTTCCCTTTGAAAAAATAGAAAGACAAATATATTTAGACATGTGTCACATCTGTAGGGCCTGACGGAGTCCGTTTGTCGTCACGTGCCTCATGGCGTTCCCCCCACGCTCGTTAGCTTTTGTCCCTCAAAGGACGCCGTTCACTACTTTTTGTCTTTTTTCCCAACAATTTTGGCAATAAATCAACACTCTCGGGGCCATCTCATAAATACCCCATACTTTAAGTCCTCATCCCCGAAACCTAGCAATTTGCTAAATATTACTATGTGGGTCCTACATTCCTTACCCAAAACTTTATTACTCCTTTAACCCCTCAATTTTGTCGTTTATGTATTCTACCACCCTGTGTGTACTTTAGTGTTTTCCCCTTTCTCATTGCTATTCTGCGCCTAGAATCCTTATCCTTCACCTCCCCCTTCATTTTCTTGTTTGTTCATACCCATTTATTTCTCTTCTTGTTGTTAATGAGCTGAAGGAACAGTTTGTGGAGAGGGAGATGAAAGTACTACTGACAAAGAAAGAAGCTTTATTGTTGTTGGGGTTTTTCATGGAAATGTTCTTTCTTGGTTTTGTTTAATCGCTTGTGCTTTTTTTTTTTTTGCTTTTCACCAAATCAAGAAAAAGGAGAAGCGGCTGTCTATGGCAAGAAATAATGAAGCTGTTGCGAATGAATCCAAGAGTGAATCTAAGGTGCTCCCCTTTTTTCCTGTTTTCTTTCTCTGATCATCAATTTGATTTCTGTGGATTTATGGGTTGGCTTCAAGATTTTGGGTTTTACAGTATAGCTATGGTTTGGAGTGATTTTGTCATGCAGATNCTCTTTTTTCCTGTTTTCTTTCTCTGATCATCAATTTGATTTCTGTGGATTTATGGTTTGGCTTCAAGATTTTGGGTTTTACAGTATAGCTATGGTTTGGAGTGATTTTGTCATGCAGATTTTGAGGGGTAGGGTTGTGTTTTACTCTGAATTTTGAAATTTGGTACTTTTGAAAGGATGTTTTTTTTTTTGCTTCTATTTTTGGTCTATCAGTGCCCTGTACCCCACAAATTTTACTTGTTTTTACAGGAAAAATGAGTGCCTATTTGTGTAGATTTTGGATATGTATACCTTGGTGGTGTGGGTCTGGAGTTGCTCTAATTGTTCCCCTAAAATTTGAAAACTTGCCCTTTTGTATGATGGGTCTGAATTATGTTTAGCTCTTCCTCTTTTAGTATGCTGCGCTGTCTTGTGTATCATGACATATGTATAATAGTTTGGCTGATAGCAGCACGTTCTAGTGTTATTTACAGTAGTTCTGCTGTGTGTGTTAGATGTAATTATGTAAATTAAGGTTATTGTTATGCATATATCATGGCTTTTATCACTTCAAATTGTACAATTTCTGAACTTTTACCTCTGTTTTCTTATAGAGAGTGGTTCCGCTCAATACATGGATCCTAATTTCAAACTTCAAGTTGTCTTACAATCTTCTCCGTCGCCCTGACGGGACTTTCAATCGTCACTTGGCAGAGTTCCTTGACCGCAAGGTTCCAGCGAATGCAAATCCAGTTGATGGAGTTTTCTCTTTTGATGTTGTCATTGATCGTGAAATAGGCCTACTTAGCCGTGTCTATCGGCCTTCTTTTGAGGATGGAGCTTCACCGAATATGATTGAACTTGAAAAGCCTGTGACTGCTGATGTTGTACCTGTCATAATTTTCTTCCATGGTGGAAGTTTTGCACACTCTTCTTTCAATAGTGCTATCTATGACACACTTTGTCGCCGCCTTGTTGGCATTTGCAAGGCAGTTGTTGTGTCAGTTAATTACAGGCGAGCGCCTGAAAATCGTTATCCTTGTGCTTATAATGATGGATGGACAGTTCTTGAGTGGGTTAACTCAAGGGAATGGTTGCGGAGCAAAAAGGACTCGAAGGTTCACATATACTTAGCTGGAGATAGCTCTGGTGGTAATATTGTTCATAATGTGGCTTTCAGGGCAGTAGAATCCAACATAGAAGTGTTGGGAAATATACTGCTGAACCCTATGTTTGGTGGACAAGAGAGAACAGAATCAGAGAAGCGATTGGATGGCAAATATTTTGTCACACTTCAAGACCGAGACTGGTATTGGAGAGCTTATCTTCCTGAAGATTCAGACAGGGACCATCCTGCATGCAACCCGTTTGGTCCAAATGGTATAAACCTCAAAGGAGTCAAGTTCCCAAAGAATCTTGTTGTTGTCGCAGGCTTGGACCTTGTTCAGGATTGGCAGTTGGCCTATGCTGACGGGCTTAAGAAGGCTGGACAAGAGGTTAACCTTATATATTTGGAGAAGGCAACAATAGGGTTCTACCTGTTGCCAAATAATGAACACTTCTACACTGTCATGGATGAGATAAGTAGCTTTGTGAGTTCTGACTCTTAGTAGATTTAACCTTGTCAAAAGTAGGATATGCTTGAAGACGTTTGATGTTTTGTTGAAGTTAGTTCCTAGCCTATCAACAAAGATTGTATAGCATCATCAATTACTTCCTTATTGATCATGCTATTGCTTGGATTCTGCTCCATTAGCTGGGTTGGTTATTGGAAGCGGAAAACCTCAATCATGTAGCTGGATGTGTGTTATATTTATTCCAGGTACAGGGAGTGTCTGGATATTGGTTGTATATTTTGGTAGCTGCGCCAAAGGTTATAATCATCTTGTCTTCGTCTAGCAGATATGCTGATTTACAGCTAACCTTTCCCATGTTAGCCTCCGTAGTAGAGGGGGTAAGTCTGGTGCTGATCCGTCAGGGGACCAGTGCCTTGCTAATGTTATATAGCTGATCATACTATTATGCTTCACGGATGAATATCCTAAATTGTGAAGTTGTATAATATATCTAGAATTATATAGAACTATGTTTGTTTCCTCGCGTTATCACGGTGTGTCACCCTTTGGTTTGTTTTCTTTTTTATGTTCTTTGTCACTTCCTTGACCTTCAATATGTACATCCTTAGATCACTTTCTACATTTAGAAGATATGTTTGCAAGTACTGTTTCTTTTCTTAAGGATGCACAATATGAACATATGTAATTCAACATGCTTCAATTGTTAATAAGTGGAATTGTTGTTCTCTTGCACATGAATGATGTGCTATGAGGTCTTTCTATATTGCAATGTTGGCACTGTCTAATGCATGAGGTGACTTTTTTGTTGGTTAACTGGTTATAGTCAACTGGAAAGTGTTACTTATTATGATATATATATAGTGGAGTGTAGTTCTGAAAAAATTATAGTATTTGAATGTAAGTAGCGCGAAGGTGGAACCTATTCATCAATTAAATGAGTGAAAATCATACTAAACTATATGTTTGGCCACAGATTTTGCCTCAACCAAAAAGATCTCAAAGAAGTGTTTGTCTATCAAATTAAACCATAATTTCAAAATATCATTGACAGGTTCAAGTCGAGGTTTGTGTAAGCTGACATGTCTTCAACAGAAAAAAGAAAAAGAAAAAAAAAAAGAAGCTTAAATACATGTGTAGAAGCAGTGGTAATTTGAGAATAGAGACAAAATAAGCTGTCTGTCTTTTGGTGACCTTTATGAATCTAGTCCTATAGTGTCAAACTAGTGAAGAACTCACTGGCAAAACTGCTTCTTTGCTCCCTTCCCCTTTCTATTTAGTTTAAATTAAATATGGCTCAAGATAGTGGCGTTTTCTTTTATATAATTTGAGTAAAACAAAAAGATTTTGCAAATATGTCATGTTTAAAAAATGCTTAAGAGGGATTTAACAAAAAAAAATAAACAAAACGAATTGACTGGTCACAGACATAGATTTTGGAAATATGGATATAGATATTGACTTGTTAGGAGAAAGAGTCCAGTCGGCGGTGATTGCTATTTGGATGTATTGAAGGGGACCAATTTTCATAACCAACAAAATCAATCAGGTGAACTTTTGTTTTTTCTTTTATTTTCTTAGAGACCAAAGTGGGTGAGCTCACTATTGTTTTAAGCAGAAAAAAGGTGAATCTGTACGCGGATCTTACTCTTATCTTAGTGAGACTAGAAAGGTGGTTAAGAAAAATCATGCATCAGAACTCGTATTTGTGTCTAGTCAAGCAATGTCATAACACATAATACTCATATTTGTTTTATCTATTTTTTTGTGGGGTCATTTCATGAGGTAAATGTAAATGAATGAAAATTATAGTTTGTAAGAATGGAAGTCATTGTCATATGGAATAGAAAATGTGTCTAATCATGGATAAGGGAATTCGAGTGCTTTTGCGTTAAAATGAAGGGAATAAACAATATTCTGACTTTAGAAAAATGTTTGAAATTAGAAATTGAAAAACAGAATAATATTACTATAAAAATAAAATAACAATATTTGCTACTTCATGAATCATGAACAATAAAATATTTTATAACATATAGTATCTATCAAGTTCATTTGATTGAATTGTATAATTTGCGCTTCTTGATGTTTAATTCTTGCCCTTAGCAATCGAGACATAAGCTCTTTAAAAGCGCGCAATAGAACTAGTGGAAATGACTTTACAACGTCGTGACTATTTTTCAATTATAAACGCGTATTTTTACCCTTTTTCTGGAATGTGGAGTATTTGGGCTGTGAGGATGAGGCCCAAGTATCCTCCACTACATGGTCCTAAGTAGATCTAGGCCCAATTCAAAATGCATGAATGAAGGAGAAAATTGTGTGTATATAATCAATGAAAAATAAATCAATTTATAATGAATTCTCGTAATATAAAATACGTTGCGATATACTCATATATCACATGTTATATCAACATACATGCATGTATGACGAAAATGACAAAAGGGTTCCATCAATATTCACACTTATATGTATAAGAAATAAATAAATAAGATAATTTCACTCACATCAATGTTCAGATGTATACAAAATAAAAAAAGGCCAACAAAGTCATCATTGTTTTGTTATTATTATCGTTGTTGTTATCGTTCTCCCAGAAAATTATACTAATAGTATAATAGGTAATGGATCACATGCAATTAATATTAGAAAATATATTGTTTGGCTGTACTTTGCACACACAGCTAATAGTAGAGTAAGAAATCATCAATAGCCAAATCATAACTTAGTTGACCTTCAAATTTGAAACCACATATGTTCAATGAACCCATAAATAAATAAATAAATAAATAAATATCAACTTTATTTATTACTTAAAAATAATTTGGAGTAGCAAAATTCAAAGATAAAGAAAAAAAATATAGTGTTTCCATGAGTACAAGTGGTCCTAAGAAAAAGACAACATAACTCAAAATCATAAAGTAGAAGAATTAAATTTTATAGTAATGCCAAGGAGCAACGACGGTGCATCAAATCGAGAATATATTTAATTTATAGCTTGATTTCTCACTTTTTAACTGTAGTTTTAGCTTAAAAAACTTATTTATAAATAATTATCACTTATAAATTTAAAGAATATATTGATAGTTGTTTAATTATATGCTTAACACTACAGATTTACAGACAATATTTAAAGAAGATAAAATAATCTCTCTTTGGACTTTAATAAACAAGATTATTAATAAATAAGATTACTGAAGACATATACTATATCTTATATCTGTCTTGGAACTTGGTTAAGGATATGGCGCGCACAATTTTATATTTCGTGTTTGATTTTTAACTATTTTTCTTAGAGATGCGAAACAACATAATATTATATATTTGTTTAAAACTATATAATATTATTGTATATTATAATATATTTGTTTCAATTTGACATCTCTAACATTTGAAATTATTTAAAATTTTTAGTCTGACATCTTAACTCGATATTAAATGTACATTGATCATGCATATAATCAAGCATTATTAAGTAGAGATTTAACTTATTTACAATAATTCTAACAAAATTAAAGATGATAGCTACACATAAACTACATTAATGAAGTCCTCCTCATCTTCACTTTCATTGCTTATACATTTGAAGCCTAAAGAAGTGAAGCTTGAAATATCATGAACACAATCTGATTAACATATCCAAATAACTTCTAATTATTAAACTTGCCATTAATTAAACATAATTAAATTCGATATATCTCATCAAAATCAATATTCACACCACTGGAAATGATCCTCCGGCATCCACGAATTGTTTCTCCAGCTACAAATTAATCAATTAATTGCAAAAATGAGTCCAAAACATCTCTTTCTCACTAAGGTAAATTGTTATACAATTAATTAATCATATATAGATGAAAAATGAAAATCACCTTAAATAAAGTTTCAAGCTTGTTCTTGACAAGGGTGTACTCAATTTTCACTTGTTGCAAACATTTTAAGCACCTGCATTCAAATGATACTATTTAGGTTTATTAATTTCAGTAACAACGCATCTAATACAATTTCATAAATTGAGTCCGCAGAATGGGATATAAACAGATTTTACTTTTAGATTATAAAGGTACTGTTTTCGATATATCATAAAAAATTGAAACGAAAACACAAAAAAAAAAAAAATTTAAAACCTACCCTTCAACATTGCGTTCATCACAATAATTACGGAAGGAAATGCACACTCTTTGAACTCTTTGTGCCCCAATGCTGTAAATTAAAAATAAGAGTTTAAATTATGTACCCTCAACTAATAAATTAATATAAAAAAAAATTATATTATCAATTTATCTAATAGATAACTAGAGATACTGTGAATAAAAATAGGATTAATAATAGTAAAAGAAATAAGAAAATCTTAATCTACAAAAGAATATGTTGGAAATATTTACCTAGAGCTGCTACCTTTCAGCTGATGAACATGAGCATCCAGTTTCTTGAAGTCTACATTAGACTGATTGCTATTTTTACAAAGGAAAATTGAAAAAATTATGTGAGCTTGCTTACACTGTCGGTCTCAAGTACAAATAAATGCGAAAGCTAAATCCAGCGTAAAACTTGTCAATTCACGATGAAACAGAGATAATAAGTTCATAAATATGTTTTTCCACCTACATCTCTTCCAGATTTGTATTTAAAAGGGAAAATTAAACAAATTAATTACTCACAGAGCTTTTGCAAGTTCATTAAGAAGCCTTTCAGAATCTTCAAAGAAAAGGGATACAACTTCCACCACAAAATCTGGATTGCTCTCATCTTGCAGTTGCTGAAGTTGTATAAACTGTTCATCCAGAATTTTCTTCTCACACCAAAAAATTAAAAAAAAAATAATCAACAAATCATAATAAAACAAAAAATTCAATGCACAGAACATTTCGCACATTGATTTTGAAAAGGGAAGAAGTTAAAACAATTTATTTCACTGTTCAAACTCGTAACCTATAGTTCACTCAATCATATGGTAAAAAGTTTTATTTACAAATTTAGAGGTTAAGATTATTTTACCTCATTGTACAAGGAAGCAGTGTACTCAGCTAGTTTTCTTTGGATTTGTTCCATGATTTTGCTAACTCAAGAGTGACTTTCACAAATTAACAGCTTGCTATGCTATTAATGAAAATTGAGAAGTTATATATACTCCTTATTTGTGCATGGAGTAATTTTTTTTTTCTTGGAAAAAAGCTACAGCAGGGGCACTCTTTTCTATAACAGAGAAGACTAATATTCAATGAATTTTGCACATTGATTCACTGTATTTATATTGTCACACACTTTATTTTAGTAATTTTTTTTCACCCCCTCACTCTCTGCAATTATGCTTTTGTTCCTTGTGCATCCTAAATGTCTCCCCTTATGCAGTTATCTATTTCATTAAAAATATAGTAAAAGCTGTCACAAGATCCAAAATATTTTTTACCATACCCTATTTATTTGTTTCTTCTTTAGTCCTTTTTGTTTTATACTAATTCAATCTCGTATTTCAGCTAACTTATTTGAAGTTGAAATTAAAAAAAAATAAAAATCGAGAGTACATCAAGTGAAACATAGTGAGACAATTTAATATTATTCTAAGTGAAATTTACGATTAAATATAATTTTAAATTTTTTATTTTTTNTAACTTATTTGAAGTTGAAATTAAAAAAAAATAAAAATCGAGAGTACATCAAGTGAAACATAGTGAGACAATTTAATATTATTCTAAGTGAAATTTACGATTAAATATAATTTTAAATTTTTTATTTTTTTTTCTACTTCAATTTTAAGAGGGTTGATCTCGTTTGTTATTAATTCCTTTATAATTTTAATCAACTATTGAACGACTTCTATGTATTTATTCATACATGAATTGGTCACTTCTGATATTATGATATTATGTGTATGTTTAGTATTGCTCGATTTGAGGCTATTGAAAACGTCTTATATGTACCATCCAAACTTATGGTGAAATAAACAGAATCCCGTTTATAACTATCTTATTGAGAAGTTTCTTTTTTAATGAATCTGAACAATTTGTAAAACATATACATAGTAAACTATGGATAAATAAATTATTGAAATATGATAAAAGGAAAAATTAATTACGTAGTATTACATATGAAAGTGTAGCAGAATCCAATGTTGCAGGCAAATTGGAATATGTTTAGTTTTTAAGATGGAAAGGTTGCTAGTATGGGCAGGTCAGTATAAAGGGTTGGGGACAGAGAGGTGAAGCTGACCACCCATGTTGCATCAATATCTCCAAGATTTAGTTGGTAGATTCTCTCTGCATATTCAACTACTGTGGATTCTTCAATATTTTAAATTTACTGATCTGACTAATAAAAATATGTTATATTAAATATATTTAGATTCAAATAAAAAATTTATGATTTATGATTCTAATCTGCGTCATTTGAAACAATATATTATATTGTGATGATATTGAAAGTTAAAAGTAGCGTGAAATAGCGTACTGTAACAACAAATGTGTCGTGTTTGACATGTGAAAGTGAAAGCCAAATGAAACCATCTTATCTTGGGATCAACTTGTTTCTAGCTAGGTAAAGTTAAACAACAATCTTATCTAAATCCAAATGAAATATCCCTTACCTACTCTTTTCTTTTTTGTTCTTTTTTAATTATTAATACTCCCTCCGTTCAATATTGTTTGTCATGTTGCACTTTTAGAAAGTTAATTTGACTAATTTTTAAGTTACATTAAATCGCATTAATTTGATATTTTAAACAAAAAAATTAGACATTATATGAAAAGTACTATACATTACAATTTTTTGTATATATTATTATGATAAAGAAATACATCTTAAAATGTTAGTTAAAATTTTTATAGTTTGAATCTAAAAATAAAAAGCATAACAAATAATATCATACGGATAGAATACTAAATAGAGGTAATGATATAACTATATTAACCTTTGATATATTTCCTCGGCGCAATTTTACTTATTCAATATTGATCCAGCAAATTCTCTGAGGAGTAACAAATAGTAGAATAGCAATTGTATTAAATAATGTTTGAGTAGAATAAAATCAATATATTAAGAAAATAATATAATTAATAATAAAGTAAATTAAAAACAAAGTGATAAATTAAATTATCACTAGATTTTTTGAACTGGATAAGTAAAAAGCAAATATTTATTTTTGGAATACAAAGATAGGGGAGTAGTGCATTCATATTTTTGGAATGATAATGGTAAATAATAAAGATAAATTGAAAAGTAAATGATGATTAAACTATTTCTTATTTTTAATTAAATAAATAAAAAATTATAATATATCAACAACTATATAAGGATTAAAAGGGAATCTGTTTCTGGTCTGTTTGTTTTGTTATGTTGTTGATATTTGGTTGGTTGGATCATTGTGGATTAACTTATTGTTTTTAAAATTATCTTCGAAAGGGATGATTATAATTGGTCCCATATAACTATATGATTGTTGCCCCCACAACAATAACAAAGTTAAAATAATTACCTTTCTTTCTAATATAGTAACCCTCCCCACATTTTTTTTTTTATAAATTTTTTGTCGCAAGTCTAGATAAAGAAACAAAGTAACTCAACAGTAAAAAAGACATATTTATAATTTCTAAAACATGAATGCATGGCTCAAGAAAGGAGGGATAATTATGTAGGCTGGTGTTTTAAGTTTGTATAATTTATATGTTTGTATAATTTGACATTTGTATCACTTTTATATAATGTAAATTTGTATAAATGTTTAAAGTTTAGATATTTATGTTTGTATGAATTCATTTTTTTAAATTTATAAAGAACTAACTCAATTGTACAAATGGAAACGGGCACGTCGGTGGATCAGCCAGAATCAGAACCAGGACATGTGCCGCCTGCTATTCAAGTAGCTCCCCGGTGGTTCATTTTCTTTCTATACGCAATTCAAGATTTCGTTTGTGTTCATGTTGGCGATTTCTGATGTGAATTCGGCGAGTCAATTCTCAATGCGATGCATCCGTGAAATGGGACGGAGATCTGCCCGGTGCCGGGTCGGCCCCTATAGGGCACTATTCGCCTTGGGAGTGGTTCGGCCAGAATTTGTTCTCTCGCTCCTTGCTGGAGGAGCGGCATACCGGAAAAAAAAGCCCTTCAGATTTGCAGATATAACAATTTAATCTGATACTACATTTCATAAATATGCAAACTATAAATATATAACATAATGAAGTTTATTATAATTACTATTGAGAAAATTCCTCAAAATATTTCATCCACTAAAATTTGAAAAGTTAATTCGCCCTTGAGCAGAGGAAGTAATTAAAAAACTAATATACGTTTTCCATAACTCATAAGCCAAAAATTTGGTGTTTCATTATTTTTGTTATTCCATTAGTTTTTGGATTTTATGCTATTGTGACGTGGATATTTCTTTGTACACATTTATTTGTGAACAATAAAAACAAAAACTCGTGTCATAAATGTTGATTTTTATTCAGTATGATATAAGGGGAAAAGGGGACAGGTGTCGCCTACACATGCTTGGGACACTACAATATTCTTTCTAGCTCTTAAACATTAATAAATATATTTGAATCTAAATTCAAAAGCTTAAATTATCACATGTTGGAAGATAATTTTACATATCATTATCACATAGTTTTAAATATCATATTTTAAGAAAGTTCGTTTAAATGAGTTTATTGTCCAAATTTATTTGCACTAATAGTATAGACATGCTCATAGTTTCTTATTCTTTAATTTTGTAAATATACATTGTTTATGTAGTTTGATGTTAGTATTTTTTTTAATTATAATACTATTTTGGTACTATATGTTGTTTTGTATATTATGTATTATCTCCTGTATTTTATTACTTATTTTTATGTATATTTTTATTTTAAATCGATAATTTATTGAAAATAACTTTTTAACCGACCTTCAAAATACATGTAAAATTTGCGTATATTCTTATAGTTTTCCTATAAGGATCCAAATTGTGCCCATACTGTTAGTGAATAATAATAAATAATAATAGAACTATAGGAAAACTCTATAATTGGGAGCACTTGCATTGTGTCCAGATCATTATGAAAGCTATATAGCACATATTACATGAAGACAATTTTTTGTTCTCATCCACACCCACCCTCCTGCAAACTGCTTTTTTTCTTCCACCAAATTTCTCTTTAACTTGTTCTTTGGATGTTAATGAGCTAACTTGGTTTTGATTAATTACTACTCTCCAAGAAAAATATATTATTGAAAATTAGAGGAAAATTAATGTCATGAAATTTAAACTTTGAAGGAAGGTCTTTCAAAATTTACCTTATAAGTATGTATATTTAATGAGTTCAAGTGATATGTAATAAAATACTATCAATTTAGAATGTGACAATTTATACTCTTTGAAAATAAATTATACGATCCGCTACAAATAAAAAGAAAACCTAACAATGTATAATATTTGTTACGCCAACTATATATATCTATATAGCCAAATCTCATATTTAATCTATCATATCACCACTAATTTAATTATTAGTAGTCCCTCGTACCATTTTATATGTTTTTCCTTTCTATAAATAGTTGGATCACAATACTTGTCATTTTATAAAATTTAACCACAAATTACTATATTTTACCTATGATAGAATAGTTAATAAATCAGTTGACTTGTGAAAATATTAAATAAGAACAGAAGAGTAAAATTACATCATTTCTTAATACAAATTCAAAGTAAAATGTGAGTATAATGGAATGGAGAGAGTATAAGTTATCTTAACATCCGTAGATAATAGCAATTTATTTTTTAGGAAAACTACTAAATTCACCTTAGAAAATCAGGACACAGATAGAGATCAGATGGAGATGAATATTGTCAGTTGGAGGTAGCACAAATTAAGTAGACATGCAGGAGCAGGACAACATCATATCACGTATGATTTGACCTTTTTCCTTCGAAGACATGTCATATATAAATATATATATAAAAGTTGATTCGTACTTATCAATCACATAACAAATTAAATGATATTATAATTTAATCGCACAATTATTTGAAGTTATTCTCGACACCAAAATGATCCCTTACGGTTGAAAATTGTGACAAATTTTATTTCTAGTGGGATATTAAATCAAGGGACCACTTGGTTGAGGCACTTGCCAATTTGATCTCAATACTTACTCTAATATGCTAGCTAGCTAGCGTTGTCAAGACTGCACATTTTGGGATGATGTAGCTAGGTATCCAAAGCTTTTATTCCAATCACAATTACAAATATGGATTTCTTACAAATTCACTCAAAAAGTAGAAATTACATTTACCAGCCCAAGATAAATTATGAGATTGTAGTGCGTGTAAATAGAGCTAGTTTTCTTTATTAGTCTCAAGCTAATTATTGATTGATCACGATTTTACTATTTATAATTATCTTTTCTTCAAACTATATTTCAACCAAAAAAGTGAATGGTTTTAAACTTTTTACTTCTTCACGAATATAATATAATTAAATTTGACATTTTAACAATAAAATAAGTAAAGTCAAAAATTCAAGACGAAGCGGCCACTTGTTTAATGTGGAGGGGATACTGTTGAATTGGCACGCGAGACCAAAAATATGGGCTATATGTGGTATATGTCGGTCGTACTAATTAAGCAGCATTGAGATTGGACTTGTCCTCAGCATGCATTCATTAGCCCCCACCCCCCACCGGCTACAACTCCTCAATTTTATCCTTAATTGTTGTAGTGAAATGATAGAATTGGACTACTTGAGAGACATGTAATGTGTCATGTCAAATGACAGAACCCCATTCTTACCGTGCCAGTATTAATAGGTATGTTTTATCATAAAATTAAAATCGTTTTTTTGATTTAACAGTAAATTTATTTTTAAAAGGGTTAAAGATTAAGTAGGGTAAAATCGCTATATTAAGTTCATATTTTATTGGGCCAAGCTTCAAAGTATAAGATTATTATTTGCACAAAAGGAGAAAATAAAACACAAGAAATACCAAAGAGAGAGGTCCGATTGGTAGCACACGTTTTGGCTCAAGGCATGAAGGTTAGCGCTATACTTAAAAGTAGTTCATCTTGATTACGTTGAGGCAAAATTGAACTTAATCATGTCGTTGATTCCAATTCAACTACATATCACCACTAGTTCTTTTTGTGCAAAAATTTTGCATAAATATCAGAATTTGATGACAGGGCAAAGAACATAAATCACATATTTTTAAGGAAAAATTATTATTTGTCTCTTATAAGTTTATAACTATAGAAATCCCTCAAACTGATACAATAATATAAGCGCTGATACATTAATTTAATGCGTGAGATACATTAATCATTAATTAAAATACATTATATTTTATACCTTAAACACTAATTTAATGTACATTTTATACATGATACACTAATCTTATGTGTAAAATATTTTAATCTAAAGCATAAAAATAAATTTTTTTAAAAATTTACAAAACTAATAGGAGATAATAATAATAAGATAACTTAAATGTAGAATTCTGTCATTTTATGTAAAGTTGGGAAGGTGGTGTAGGTAGTTTAGGGCCGGAGATATGGAATGAGAGATGTCGGCCCATTAATCGCCTGTAAAGTCGTATGAGTGTGGGCTTCCTTTTAAGGCATCTGAAAGGTCATTGCCAATTTTCTCTTATACTCATCTAATCATCCCTTCTTTTTTTACTAATTCACTATACGGAAATTGTATATAATAGCAAACTAATAATCTAAAATAAATGAAATAGCTAGGGTTTAATTTAATTGTACTCCATAGCAAACGTTAGCTAAAATTTGCCAGCGTCTCTCTCCCAGAAATCTCGCTCGCCACTCTCCATTCTCGCTCGTCTCTCTCGCTTTATACACAGAAGTGTATAATTCTGTTTCTGTTTTGTATAAAGCGAGAGAAAATTGTATATACACATGCAAAAATATATATCTTCGTGTTATACACTTAATTATACAATTTACAAACATTTTACTTCAAATATTGCAGAGAAAAAGGTCAACGCATTATACAATTGCGAATTATACAATTGCAGTGAAATACAATTTTCTCTAGCTTTATACAACAGAAGTGTATATATTGTGTTTCTGTTTTTGTATAAAGCTAGAGAAAAACATATATCTTCTTGCTATACACTTAATATTGCAGCGAAATAGACAGTGAATTATACAATTGTGCATTATACAATTGCAGTGAAATAGGATAGCGAATTATACAATTGCAGCGAAATAGGCCAGCGAATTATACAATTTAGGCCAGCGAATTACACACTTGTATATGTATAGCGAATTATAAAGTTTTTATGTTTGCTATGGAGCGCAATTATGCAAAGTTTGCTATAGCATACAAATATGAATTTTTTGTTTGCTATATGTGAAAGTTGCGCTTCACTATATTATTTTTGAATATTTAATACTTTTTTCATTTTATATTAATTTAATTTTTAAAGTGTTTTATATCTTTTAAGAAAAATAAATTAAAATATAATTAAATTTACCTTTTCATTTTTCTTTTTATTAATTATTATTAAATTTATAATTAAAATAATTAAATATTAATTAATTATTAATTTCAATATTAACAAATTAAAGATAAAATTGAAAGAACGCACTCACATTATTATTAAACGTATTCAATATTTTATGAGTTTGATTACAAGCTTATCATTGTATTCAATGCTAACAGAGGCCGCTGGCATCTACTCCTACGATTTCACATTAAATTCTCCTTCATTATACATTGTTGACTTCTAAATTCTAGAGAGTTCTACCATTATCATTAACGAGACATTTTTTTTCACCAATTCTATCAGTGATAATTTAATTGCATAAAAAAGTCAAAACATGACATCTCAAACAACGAAACACTAAGTAAATCTTTTGATCTCCAGTCTGAAAATAAAGATTTAGCCAAAGATTTTATTCTTTTCTTATTTTTTTCATTCTAATTAGGATTGTATGTCATAATCTCTTAATGTAGTCACATTTGGTGGCATTTAATTTGGCCACCCAACAAGTCATTTAATTTAGTCTTCCCAACGACACGTCTAATTGCATTTAATTCGGTGCCTTCCCCAAAAAAATTAAAAATATCAAATGCACATTTGATTTATTTTGCATTTTTCTCTTCTTTCCTTTAATTAACTATACTTCAAATTAAAAAAAAAAAAGAGCGACATACTTTAGAAATCACTTAGTTTTAATATAAAATTAAAATTTATTTTTCTTTAGTTTGTAATTATATTAATTTTTTTAAAAATAACATAAATTAGATACATTAAAGAGTATTTCGGATATATTATAATATAAATCATTTAAATAAATTTGGTCAAAAATGAATTAAGTAAAATGGTTTTAACCCATTTAAATAAATTTGTTATTCAAACGAAAAATTTATCCCTCCCCACAGGCACCCCCACCCCCGGCTCCCTCCTCCCACCTTCCACCAATCTATTCCTAAAATCTTTTTGTTTTTAAAAAATTAAAAAAATCTATTTTTTCAAAAAAATTAGAAAATTACTCCCTCCCCGGGCACCCCCTTCGCCCATTCCTCATCTTCCACCGACTTACCTCTAATTTTTTTTGTTTTCCAAAAACAAAAAAAATTCTATTTTTTTTAAAAAAAAAAAAAAA
>NC_028637.1:99353242-99534160 GCF_001406875.1 Solanum pennellii
TATTTATCCACGCGTTACGTTTAAGTCTCTTATTCATAGAGTTTAAAGGCATTTTCTAACAATTAAACTTTGAGCATCATTAATTAGCAGATGTACTCCGACAAATCAAATGGATATACGGGTCAACCTATTTGGAGATCATGGGTAATGAATCCTTAAACCTTAATGTCAATATGTCGTATCTGGAAAATGAAGTACATTTTTTTCTGTTATTGTTTGCTGAGGTAACTTTCTCTTTATTTTTCAAGTCTGAGATTATGTTTTGATTTGACATATTGGTTGAGTTTTTATACCTTAAAATATTTGCAATCAACCTTTGACATTAGTGCTAATAAATCATTCTTAAATACGGCGGTCTTTAACACCAAAGAGTCGATAAACTCGTGTAATTAATTAATCCAATCTTTTAAATATTTACGTTCGAGTATTAAATCATGACTATGTTTCATCATAAAATAACATATTATGACGGCGCCGATAAACTCTAGAGTTTTAAGGAAATATAAAGACCCTGACAAATGATTAATAGTGGCAGCTGTTTTTTTTTCTGTTTTTGTTTACTTCATCGTAAACAGAATATTCAAATGTCAACGTATTGACACTTAAATTGTTTTTATTAGCGGTTGTTTCGTTTCATATTATATTATTTGTTTATTTATTAAATTAAAATAAAAATAAAATTAATTACTAACTTTTCGTTTTATATTTGCAATTATACACTTGAAACAAAATAAATTGATGTAAATTGAAAGTGATCAACTAATATGAGACGAACAGATTAATTTCTCCAATAATTCTACCTAGATAATGAAGTACTTCAACTGCAATCAGTTGCAAAACTACAACCTTTTTTTTTTCTTTCAATCTTCAACAAGAATGATACTCCTAAGAAGAAGATCAATAACAATCCTAGTCCTGATTTACTTGTTCTCAAATTGCACAACATGTTACTCCACTAGTTGCATAAATGGCTGTGATTTAGCTTTAGCTTCCTTCTTCATCTGGCCCGAATCGAATCTCCCTTTAATAAACCAACTATTTGACAATATCTCATACAGTGATATCCTTGACTGGAATACTCAAATCACAAGCACGTTTATCCTAACCGAATCCAGAGTTAACGTTCCCTTTCGTTGTGATTGCCTTAATAATGGTGAGTTTCTGGGCCATGTATTTTCGTATAATGTTAGTGCCAATGAGACTTATGATCTCATTGCAACAAGGCGCTATTCAAGTTTGACGAATAAGGAGTTGTTGATGAGGGATAATAGCTATCCGGATAAAATTATACCGGATCATGTGACCTTGAAAGTGACTGTGAATTGCTCCTGTGGGAATAAACATGTGTCAAAGGATTATGGATTGTTTATCACGTATCCGATGAGGCCAGGGGAAAATTTGAGCTATATCGCGTTGGTGACTAATACTAGCTCCAAGCTGATAGAAATGTACAATCCAATGGTGAATTTCAGTGCTGGCAGCGGATTGTTGTACATTCCAGGCAGAGGTGAGTTCAAATTAAAGAAAACAAGCATAGTAAAATCCTGTTTTTATGTTGGATCTTCTATTTGTAAATCTAGTAAAATATACTTGTTTTATGCAGATAAACTGGGGAATTATCCACCTATATCAACCAGGTAAAAATTTTCAGATTTTGAAGTAGTTATACATTGAGCACCTTATCTTTCTTAACATATTTGGGCAATTCATGTTTCCCCTGGTTTGCAGAAAAGGTGGACTACCCTTTCCTTCTCTTTATTTTGTGTTGATTCCTCCGTCATCGCTTGTAATTGCTCTCAAATCAAGTTGTTGATGGAAGTGTTGTACAACATAAGCATATTGACTCTATTCTGTATGAGTGTCTCATCAGGTTCATCAGGTAAAACAATAGCTGCATTAGCAGTGGCTTCACTAGCTGGAGTTTTGTTATTGGTAGGCATCATTTATGTGGGAATTTATAGAAGAAAGGAACAAAAGGTTGCAGCAAACATCCCAGCATCTTCTGGTCAATGCTATCCACCTAGTCCTGGTAATTGTAAATCTCACTTCTTTTTTCTTCCTCTACTTCTTTGCTCTTCTCAAATTACGAGTTCAAATCTCCTTCTGAATGAAACCTCCAGTTGAAATGTATATTGGTTTAACAATTAAGCATTTTCGTGATTCACAGCAAAAAAAAATCCATTTCTGTCCTTTAGGATAGCCAATTATTCTAATTCATTATCAAATTTCAACTTCATGGCTGTATCTTATGCTAGATTTATTACTCTCAATGTGCTTGCAATATGTTTGATCCGTGTGAAAAACCACTAGAACTCGCTAGTTTATTACTCCAAACATATTCTAATGCATGTGGCCTAAGGCACTGACCTTGTTGATGGTGCTTCAGCAGGCCTTTCAGGCATACATGTGGACAAATCAGTAGAGTTTTCATATCAAGAACTTGCTGAATCGACTGATAACTTTAGCATTTCAAATAAGATTGGAGAAGGTGGCTTTGGGGCCGTCTATTATGCTGAGCTGCGAGGAAAGGTCTGTAGTTCATGTTTTTGTCTCCCCATGACTGCAAAATTTTGTCTCTTTATTGTTAGAAATATATTACAAATTCAGCAAGGTGAAAACAATTCTTGCACTTTGTATCAGTCCTAGATTATAAAAAATGAATTATGAGGGACTTAACAGGGAAAACAAAATCTAGTTATAATTCCTTGTAATAGCTTTATGATTTATACGAAAATTGTTAGTCAAAACTCATCGAAACCAATTTTGATGTATAGATGTCTGAGTTGTCTCAACTAAAATAAAATGAAAAAGTTGTCAAAACATTGTTATTAAGGATGGCATTGTCTCTGCTAATTCTACATTGAAAACTCTGATACAGAAAGCAGCAATTAAGCGAATGAATAGGGAAGGAAGAACAGAATTTCTCGCTGAACTGAAAATTTTGACGCGTGTTCATCACCTGAACCTGGTATGACCAATATCTTACTGTTATTTGATGCATTTTGTTTATAAATTATTATTGTTTCTTTTGAGGAGTATAATAAGTATGAATGCCAGATCTTGCAAGTTTTTACAAAATCTCTTAGGACTTCATCAGCATTTAGCATTCCCATGCCTGGAATAGTTGATTGGTTAGAAGGAAATGTAAAGAGAGTGCTTCTCTCACTCAAAGTATGTTGTTTTACTGATTTTCACCCCTTTCATTTTAGTCATAGGACTACTACTCCGTGTACATTGAGCTCGTAAAGCTGCAAGTTCAGTTTATCATATGAAGGTATAAACAGATCCGGTAGGAGTTTATTTGGAATTTACAGTGGGAACTGAATTTGAAACTATTTCCATGAAGAGAGGCATACCTAAGAATGTGAAGGATGTTTGCAGTTGGAATTAGAATGCATGTATATCGTTTTGTTGATCTGGTGCGGAACTGATATGTAGTATTATGCTTAATTTATTCATGTGATGCTGAATGCATGCAGGTTTCCTTGATAGGGTATTGTGTTGAGAGGTCCCTCTTCCTTGTATACGAATTCATTGAGAACGGTAATCTAAGCCAACATCTTCGTGGTACGAGAATTGTGATGGAACAGTTCATTCTTTATGATCTTTCTTATTTGTATTTGTGATGTTTATATGCTTACGGATCTATTAATTGTTTGGTAAATCTATTTCCAGGGAGAGACGTATTGACATGGTCAACACGGGTGCAAATTGCAATGGATTCAGCCAGAGGTCTTGAGTATATACACGAGCACACCGTCCCTTTTTACATCCATCGTGATGTTAAATCAGCAAATATTCTGATAAACAAGAACTTTCATGCAAAGGTATCTTTATAGTCCCTATTCTTTGCATTTCAACAACTTCTGCAGTCTCCTAACTGGTTAATCACTCACAGATTGGAGATTTTGGCTTATCAAAACTTGTTGAAAGTGGAAATCCAACTTTGCATACGCGTTTTATGGGTACATTTGGATACATGCCACCAGAGTAAGTTTTTCTTCACTGTATTAAGCNTAATCACTCACAGATTGGAGATTTTGGCTTATCAAAACTTGTTGAAAGTGGAAATCCAACTTTGCATACGCGTTTTATGGGTACATTTGGATACATGCCACCAGAGTAAGTTTTTCTTCACTGTATTAAGTGCGTCTAAATGTAGGTAGCTTCAGCGTTTCAAACTTTTTACTTAAACAGAGAATCTGGCAATAAGTGGTCTTCACAGAAACAGAGTTGGCCTTCAAGATTAGTACTATATCCTAAGACAAAATCTGTTTTAGGAACTGTTTTATCAATATGTAAGCAAATTAACTGATTCGAACACTGATTCATGTTTCTATGGTATTATCGACTTGTTATTATCACCACTTATAAATACAAGATAAACAAGCATTTGGCCCTTCAAAGATTTCCTGCGCATAACACAGAAAGATAATTTCTTGGGGCTAAGAGAGCATATGTAATGTGTCATATAGTAAAAAATAGTAAGGAATGTCAAAATGTGCAGGTATGGTCATTCAGGAGTTATCTCTCGTAAAGTAGATGTCTACGCTTTTGGTGTTGTCCTCTATGAGTTGATTTCATCCAAGGATGCGATAGTCAAGGAAGATGGTGTTGATGAAGCAAGAAGCCTTGTTGCTTTGGTAACTTTTTCTTCACTCAAATGTTACTCATTGGCATTGAGATGACGTTGACATAAACTTTACTCCTCTGCATTTAAAATCTGACACTTATAGTTTGAACCAGATGATGAGCTAATTGTGATTGTTTCCGTGATAATTGTAGTTTGATGAAGCTCATAGTCATCCAAATCAAATTGAAGCCATTTCCAGATTGATAGACCCTAAACTCCGCGATGACTACCCCCTCGATTCAGTCTACAAGGTACAACTACATCTCTTTAATTACTGCACTAGCTTTTCTTTCTCATCTTCCAATTGAAGCAACACATGGCTTGTCTATTGCAGATGGCACAGCTTGCTAAATCTTGTACAGAGAAAAATCCTGAAATGAGACCTACTATGAAATCAGTAGTGGTTGCTCTTATGACACTTTCATCGTCACATGCCTGACTATTTGATATGTTGCTTTCACTCTATAGAAATTAAGATCACAAGGCACAAAAACAAGATCATGTTGCATAATGTAAAGTATTTAAAGGTGTTAGGGCCTCCTCAAAGTAATAGCAATTCCTTGAAATATAAGAGCTTAACTTCAACTTCCAGTTACACTTTTTTTGCTATACGGATCAGTATTGTCAGAGGAAGCGCGCCTAAACAGTTGTAAATATTAGGTACGTAGATATGTCATGGCAAAATACGTATTTTCTGTATTGTATTGAAGCTTCATGATTTCAATGTATTTCTGTTTGTATACTAAGAATAAGGCATTCTTAAATCTTGATTTTGGTACATGACCCAATGTAATGTGCAGTGCTTGTATGAGTTAGAATAACAACTGTTCGTCCACAACCAGTGAAGTTGTGGTCTATGATATATCATGGCAAAAACAGTCTCTGTAAATGTTAGGTATGGGTAAAAATTGATTAATAGGTTTTGACTTTTCAACAATAATCTTAAAAATAAATAAATTTAATGTGTTTCTCTATTTTTGAAATTTGTATTTTCATCCTATATATAGTGAGTCCACATAGAGGATTTTTCTTCTTTTTGTAAAATCTCAAATTGTTGAATGTCATTAGTTTAGTGGTGACTAACCCCGTCAGTCAACAATTGACTTGGACCATTAACGTTCACTTCGAATCGAATTTACAAAGTGGCTTTTACTATCGACTTGCCCAATATTTTGTACAACGAAAACCAATAATAATTGCTTAAAACTACATCCTATTCTATGGATAATGCTAAATGGCCAGAAAATTTGGTCAAAAATGAAACTTTTCCATTCTATGAGCAATGCTAAATGACACTTAAATAGTAAATCCATTTACACACTTTTACCTCCCATTTCACCACCCTCCTTTTTCATTTTCCTATTTGTTCACCTGATGTAATTTTTCAAAAAAAAAATGGAAATATGAAAAATAACAGAAACCTTTATTTTTTTTTCTTTTGGTGACCAAAAAAAAGTGAACTAAGAGACATCAAACCAAAGATTAGATTAGAGCATGCAATTGCACGACGCTGATGTATCTTTTTGTGTTTTGAACTGCATCTCTCATCGTGAAAACATGAAGACAAACATCTTCAAGATAAAACAAGTTAAACGCTTAAGGTATTGAAATTTCTCTACCAAGTACGAATGTTGTTTGTTTGTTAAAGGAAGACGTATTTTTTATTTCTATTCCATGTAATGATAGTTCCTGTTGAGGCCTCTCGAATCTAGTCCATTAAGAAGATAGTTCCATGTGTGTTTCTTCCTCCCTCTACAATGTAGCCAAATCGAACAACAAAAATATAACATAGATTACATGGACATCACCTAAAAGGGAGAAGTAGCAGTATACTTCATCATACAATTACCAGTAGTATTGCATAACTACCAAATGCTATAATGCCATAGATTGAAAAATGAGAATTTTCAACATACTTTTTGGGTCAATAATAAGCAACTTCACAAGCCATTCGACATCAAGTAATTTTACTTGATTCCTTATCATTCGGCATCATGTTTACACAACCGCCAACTTTGTCAAAATAACCCTGATAACAAATAAACATCGAACAACAAAGTATAGTGTTCCAATCAAAAACGGCAAGTGAAACAAAAAAAAAAACTGTACAATAAATGATGATTTTCTTTTCATTTTGATTTTTTTTATTTTCTTTTTCTTTTTTTCAAAAAAGAAAAAAAAAGAACAATAGTTTTACACAGCATAGACTGTCATGTCCACACCAATCATTTGCACCATGAATTTTACTATACACCATATACAGGAGAATCAGACAGGAGAAACCAGGCATCTTCACTCCGGCAAAAAGGAAAGAACTAAAGTCATATTTCACATATCAGTCAGTAGGTTTCTTCTGAAATGTTCAGCTCTATTCAATGGCATATACGATATGTTCCACTGAATTGGCCAATATCCTACTACCAGCAATACTAAATGTCATTGAAATAAGATTAGGCTGGTATGACGCGGGAATCAGAGTCGGGCATCAACCTGCAACAACCAAAGGTAACTACATTACATACAGAAGATGAAAAATACCGTAGTTCCCTACCTAAGGTCAATCTGTTCTACTGAAAAAAGGTCATCTTTTTACTAAGTTCTATCTGTTCTATTATAATAGACTAAATCTGCTATACAATTTTTTTGGCATATACAGTAGAAGGCATTGCATGGAATCCACGGATTCATAAAAGCCTATGTTACGTAATAAAAGGAAAAGGATGGAGGGACGAAGAAATAAGCAACTCTAAAAGACAAAACCCACTTAATCACGCACCTTCTTCGAAGAAGTCAAACACACCTCCCAGCATATCATCACTTTCCCCATCATCATCAGGTTTCTCTTTGTTGCAAGGACTACTACTGCTATCCATATCAGCAACCAGTTCAGTTACCTCCTGCAATTCATTGGTAGTTGAAGCCTTACAGTAGCCTTCTTGAAAAAATTGACCAAAATCTACAGGGTCGCATATATCTTCATTGACAGTTTGTTCGTCAATTATGTTCATACTCAAGTCGGAACGATTGGAACTTGAGTTTGAAGCTTCACTGGTAATGACACTGTTTGAGGACTGAACCTCCCTTGCACTGGTTCCTCCAGTGGAGAAGGATTCAATTTTGGGAGGAGATGGACTATTTACCACATAGCTTTCCTCAACGGAGCACAAGATATTTGGGGATGATTCCAGACCAGCAGGCATGTTTTTACACACTTGTGGGGCTGCAGTATAACTAGAACTTCTTGACCCATCACTTTCTTCCATAGAGAGTTCAATACATGGATACGAAATTGGCCCCATACCAACTTCATGTATACGGGCAACTTGTGAAGAACCTGGAAGCATATATGTTAGACAAAGCAAAAAAAAATCAACCATAAAACAACTATTAATGCTTAAAAGAAAAGTCGAACAGTCCAACCAGAAGGAAAGCTTTTCTCAGAGAGAGAGTCTGCCCTGGATATACCAGTTGTGCCGTCCCCTGACTTCTCTTTACCAATGGAAGAGCTGAAGAATGGAAGGAAAAAAACAAATATTATTTAACTGAACAACACTAGTATAGACTGCATGAAGATGTACCCACTATTAAGAGCAATACTTGATAGAATAATGATCTTTAGGTCCTTCTTAGAAAACAATTGAAGTAACTATAATGATCTATATGTCAAGAGATCCTGAGAAAATCCTGTATCATTTGTGTATCAGAATCTAAATGTGTCCAGAACGTTACTTAACATAAAAAAAACATGTGATGATCAGACTGCACAGAAGGTACAGATTCCAACAACCATGACAAACGAGTGAAACAGAGTTGTCAAATGTGGGGACGCACCAAAAGGCACAAAGAAAGAGCAGATGAAGAAAAATATCTGTGACAGAGAAAGTGAGAAGAGCTACAAGAAAGTACGTGAACACATTACAATCATATGAACATATGAATTGAAAATCTAAAGATTAAGAGAAATACAGGAAGTAGAACCATGTCAATGAAGTTCCTAAATCAATACAAGTGTGATTCAAGTTCCGTGACAAATCACAATATATATGCATCAAACCTTTTATTCTCAATGAAATGAATGAATAACAAATTCGTCTATGATGATTTCATCAACAATTAATATATCTACTATGTTTATCGTTGAGCAAGTCCATTGATATTGGGAAGCATGTGCTGCACTGACATATTGTTTTAGGCATACCAGAAACCTATCATTTGCATCTAGTTTTAGGGTTTACACAAGCCGCAAACTATTGTTCAGACCACTGAAGAAGAGACCCACATTACTGATCTATGTAAAATCACAAACTTTCAGAAAAAAATATTCTGCATACTGCAATTAAATGAAAAAGGCTAAATTGAGAATCATGACTAAGAAAAGCAGAATGCACGCTCTAACAATATGAACCAGTTGGCTCCATTGAGGAAGGACGCACGGGGAAAATCATGGACATGGACAGCCATTCAGAAATTTCCCACCAAACTATGTCAATAACAGTCTTCTGAACTTCTATTTTGTTTAAAGGTCTGGACACAATTTTTTAGATAAGAGTTGAAAAAGAGGCTTAATTTTTCGATAACACAGAGAGTGGTTGTAACTTCAATTTTCTCAAAATATGGTGCAGTATTACACAAGCGTGAGAAAGTATTGAACTGCCCCATACAGCTTCCATAATTAAACTAATCAAAAAAGAAACCAAGGGCAACTAGAAGCCCCAAGTTTGGTGTGAATTGAGTCCTAAAAACAGAAGCAATCTGTATAATGCAAGAGACATGGCGACTTATCTCTAAACAATCATTATCAACTTCTGTAGAGTCACTTAAATCACTTCAATACCTATACAACTCTCAGTGATGAATCAGAGGATGAACAGAATTCAAACCCCAACTGCATGCCAGTAGATAGACACTAGATTTCTTCAAAAGCACATGCTACAAAAACAGTCACCCACTTATTCCCCCTATTATAAAACTTCTTGCATCCAATTAATGGTATCACTAGAATTTGACTCATGAATCAGCCAGCAATCAGGTTATAAACAAAGCCAAATAGAATTAGTTATTTCATGGATAAATCATGGCTGAACCTTAAGGGATAAAGAAAAGAACATTCTTATACACATTAGCAGACTAGTTGCAAGATGGTGGAAATAAATCCAACTTGTATGCACTGATTGGAAAGACAGAAATGCAAAGGGGGGAATTACAGTTGCAAAGAACTCATAGAATCCCATAAAACGGAATACAGTATTACACAATCCTAAAGCAGTAGGCCTCAACTCTGGATCAAGCAGATAATGCGAGGTAAAACCCAACTTTCAGACACCTATGTCATTAGGTCAGGATCAGAAAAAAACTTAGCAATATTAAAGTGCAAGTGCTACGAAATGAAGGACCCAGAATAGCTGCTGCATTACCTATCCTCTGACCACTTTGATGGAATCCTGTGGAAATGGTCAAACACAGGCAGCAGGTCTTTACGCCTTACTTCGACCTCATTGACAGGAATCTTCTCAATCTCAATCTCACCAGCAGCAGAACTTCTAGAGATATCCTGCTCTTCATATCCAGAAAGACTCATGGTACAGAAGTATATCTAGAACAGATACAAATGACATCAGTACATATTCAGAAGTATAGAGGAACAGACACAATTTCCACAAGAGACGATAACAACCTTGGACTTTTGCCAAATAGGTATCCTCCCAGACTTCAACTGCACCTCAGCATTGGAAAGGTACCAATGAGACCGATCACATAGTTTAGCCAAATCCTTTTCTCCTTTATCATCATCTTCAGAAAGAGAATCTTCCATGACTATGTCTGTAGCTTCACGGCCACCTAGAGTAATGCCATGAATACATTCCTCTCTTTCAGGCCAATCAGCTCTTCGACATACATCCCACCATTGAATGGGGTCAACTTTCACCCCAGTGTCCTCCTCTTGCATTTGAACTACTGAAACAGTCTCTGTCCTCAGATAAGAGTCACCCTTCTCTCCACCAAATGAGGGCATCAATTCATATTGAATTAAGTGACCAGATGGAGTATAAGCCAAAAGATGCTCCAAAGCATTTAAGCTTTTGGGTGCAGGTTGTTCCCGGCGTACGGAACTGTGAAAATCAGCAGCAAGAACACCAGAAGGCACACAAACCTTTCCTGCCGCAGAAGATGCAGCATTGCTCACTGTATTTAGCCAACCTGAATTCACATTCTTTATCCTGTTGACCACAGAGAGTGTGATAGGTGCAGGCGCTGCCACAAAAGACTGCTGATTGACTAGGAAAGATGATGTAGACCACCATGGTCCTGAAAGAATAGGTTGAAGGATAGGTCCATCAACATAAGAATTTTGTAGTTGAAGACCAGCCTCACCGCCAAAAGGGGATAGTACAAAAAGATGGCAAGTTCCCCTGGATGAAATAATAGCTACCCACTGACTGTAGTGACTAAAACAAATGTCTTGTATCACCTATCAAATTCAGAATTTAGAGAAAAATTTAATGAGAGTAATTATAGTGACTGAAACCTCAACGTTGAACTTGAGAAGAAAAATATAACGGATACGCACAGCTGGAGTTACACCCCGATGAAGCTTGTAGAGGTGGACATGTGAAGCTTTCCAGTCGCTGTTTTGACTTCCTGCTCCATTTGAGCAAGAAGGTACAATTCGAAATAGGTTTATATTATTCCCACGAGTAGAGGCAGTAACAAGAAGAGTGCCACTAGGATCAAAACACAGAGCAGATATAGGACTGGTGTGCGCCCTGAATTGTGATATAACTGCTCGAGAAACAAAATCTTTAATAACAACCTGCAGTAAAAAAATTGGAAGAAAAACTCAGATCTCATCACCACCATACTTTAAACAAAGTTTATGCAGTTATACTCTTGCTCAAGATTACACCTAGCACAATCACCAATTTAGGAGCTAAAGTAGAGAGATAAATAATAGGGCATTTGAAGCAGTTGAACAAGATTTAGTAAAATCATGAAGTAGTCTTTTGTTCCTAGTTCCTTTTTGGAGTGCCTATGAGGTCCACCCTTCCCCCCATTTATACATCAGATTGGGTTTCTTTTCTTGAGAAGGATAATTAGTTGTAGATCCTCTTCTTTTTGTTATACGGCTTGTATAGGTTTTACCCCAACTGTTAATAATATTTACCTTTCCAAAAAATCAATTAGGAGCTAAAAAGAGTTTCTTAGATCTTAGTAGGGAACATATGTAGAACAAATTACTCTTGTACAGAGAGAGAGAGACAGAGAGAGAATTGTCTTGCTTTTGGTTGTCATCTGATAACAGGTAGTATATGCTTCTTAGGATTATAGAGCTTAATTTGAACAGTCCAAAAACAAAAATGTTATAACCAACAAGTCCGTTGTTTACAGCTCTAGAACTCGTATACAATGAATTGGCCCCACTACCCTTCACAACTTAAAGACTTTATTCACCAATAAGGAAGTGCACTAACATCATATCTCTGGTACAACTTCTACATAAAGCTTGGGGGGGTTAGGAAAGGACAACGTACAAACTATTGATGCTTCTTTCGGTTTATTGAATTTACAGATAGAATCCCTCAGGTTCAAGATCTCAACTACAGCACATATTTATGCCCTGGCATCAGCTGAACTTGGAACATTTGAAGCCCCAGCAAAAAATGAATTCACAGATTGTAAAACAGAACCAACAAATAAAAATTGCAGATATCTTGTGCTCAACTATACCACACTTTAATCTTTTTTGGGATTCGGCCATCAAAAATGTAAAAATCAGCAGAAAAATTGACACGGAACCCTTCCTTTCCTTTCCTTATTAACCTTGGTTACAATTTCAACAGAACTGCACAATAAAGTTATTTTTCATTTTCATAAGCATATTAATAATACAAACAAGCTTTAAATAGAATATACCATGCCCGCAGCATCTGTTTCAGTTGAATGTGCTGGAACCCTCCCAACTTTCCAGCTAGCACTCGTTGACACAGGCGAATTACTCCCATCAGGAAGAAGTTCATGACAGTATTTGGACAAAGTTTTGTAGCCCATGTCTCCAAGATTGATCAACCCAGCAGCTAAATGTTTGCTGGACTCCATGGCATACCTAGCTACGAGATTTCCATTACCGGGTGATGTAGAAGGGCTAACACCTGGAGAAGGACTAAGACTTTGGGGACTCAAGCGCCCGGTGTTTGACAACAGTGGATTATTTGAAGCATATGCTAACCATCTCGGTCCTACAGCCATGGGACCATAACCAATGTTGACCCCAGTCACACCTTGCCCACCCAACTGAGGAACAGGATATGTGAGGACGCTAAACTTGTTCTCCAAGGTAAGAGCATCAAAACAGTAGATCTGCCAACACATCAAAAACATACAAGGGAGCATGAAATTTCAGTGTAATTTTCAGATTTATGGACAACGGCATAATCCATCACTATAAAAATTACAAGATGTTTACCTGAGCTGCAAGACCAACAGCTACTACCTTTGGACTGCATCTAACCATATACACAGTAGATCGGAATCGCAAAACATGCACATAGTTGTGAGACCTTAAGGAGTAAAAACGCACAACTGTAGGTGACTGTGTGATGCTTCCTGCCTGAGACTCAACGAAACCATCCCTCCCAGTTTGAGCTGGAACAGAATCTTTGGTGTCATCACATGCCACAACCAAGAGCAGTGGATGTGATTTCTTGTATCCTTCATTACCACCAGATTTTGCAGGGATGGGCTGCATCTGTAGAAAAGTTACTGGATCATCCCGCCTCGAAACTAGTTCACAAACATTTGAAGCATCTTCAACATCAAGAACTTGAAATCCATCTGAGTAACCAATAAGGAGCACTCGTTTGAATGAAGACAAACCAAGCTCTAGTCTGTCAAAGCAAGCCCATAAAACCTGTTGACAAAAAGAATAAACAACCGGGTCATGTACAGCTTATATCGACAAACTAGAGAAGTTGTGATGCTGAAATAAAGAAAAGACTACAATATTCCATATCAGAACACTGTTAGAACATCTAAGTTCACTTGAGTATCTAAAAATTGTCCAGAGCCAAAGCACTTTGCCAACAAACTTAGCAGTCAACAATAAACCTTATCCAAATTCCTGCTGCATACCTTTCTTCTATTTTTTTCGCTTTTTTTTCTTTCTGTTGAACAGATATTTAAGACGGTGAGGGAAGGTAACCCAGAGGAGAAACAAAGACCACATAATTATATGGAAATTTCTCAAGGAAGTAAATAAGCTAAGAGAAATGGTACACACTGATACTTATCAAGCTAACATACCCATCGCGAAATTCCTTGGCTGATGAGAACCAACGATAAATAGTAATGGTAACATTTTCCATTCTAGGGTACCAATATCTCTCCTATATGTGGAATACCTGAGGTGGTCTTCCTTACCAAAAAAAAAAAAAAGGCGATGGAAGCTGAGACGAGGAGCTTCAAGAAGAAGATCTTGTTTGAACACATAAACAGTACCACAGATTTAAATGTCCAGAAGGAGAAGACCATGAACAGCTTCAACTTACAAAGCCCAAAGCAAGACACAACTGTTTATATAGAACCTAACTGCATATAGATAATTTACTATCTGTTACATAGTTTTTTAATAAAAAAATCAGATCATTAATATGGCTAATTCCTTGGAAATTTACACAAAAAGTAGTTACGGGAGAACTAAAATTCCAATGTTCATCCTATTAAACTCCACCACACTCCGCCTACTACAAAAAATCAACTAAAAAGAAGCAAAAGCATCCTACGGCGAAGAGATATCCTAACCTAGTAAAATACGTTATATTTCTTTTGAAATTGGTAAATTATATTCCTTCAGCATCAAGGCTATGCTGGCCACCTCCAAAAAGTTTAGAAAAAAGAGATACTTACAGAAAACCTATAAAATCCACTAGTTATGTATTATGTTATGTAAAATATGTTATATTTCTATCTTTCTTTTTTCAAAAAAAGAAAAAACTGAATTGCCATTTTGCCACCATTTAATTTGAAACCAGATGCAGTAAAAAGATGTCATTCAATAAAGATGCAAATGGTTTTCTTTTGATATAATGGCTTATATACCATTTGTAGTTTGAAATATGAGCCCAAAATTTTATTTGCATTTCACAGTTCCAGACTGCAATAGGTTAATCGCACATTGTCCTCTAGGAAATCATTTGAGGGGCATACTGGTGATAGTTACACATCATTTACCCTCATGAGAAATTAGTAATCACATCGGCATATATTCCATCAAGAATTTGAATAACATTTTATTAAATGGCAATAACATTTCCTGGTAAGGAATTACAAGTTTATAACTCAGAATCATGCCTATATTTGTTGCATTTCCTTTCCAGGAATGAAGCAGGATAAAGAAAGCATTGGATCGACCATTAATGAAATGTCATTTCTAAAAGGGATTGAGTTATAAACAGGTCTATAAAAATGTGAGGATGGTTCTCAAACCACACTTCCAGTTTTTTTTTTTAAAAAAAAAACCTCCAGGATTTGCATGCCCCATAACATTGAGCATAAGGAAGAAGCTTAAACTGAAACACAAGATGCCTACAGGACCTTCTCCATAATCAAAATGTTATGCACTGCCCTATCTAGTCAAAAAATAAATAAAACAGCCATAATGATTTGACCATAGAAACAACTGAAATCTATATACTCTTTGGGTTGAATTATCTCCGTGCCAACTTAGATCGCATATATCAAGTCCAAGTCGAAATGAAGAATAAGAAATAGAAAACTGAACATCTAATTGCGTTCATAACCTCTTTAAATCTTACTTCCCCCTAGTAATGTAACACACTCTTCGATCAGATAAAATTAAAAGAGTAGAACACCAAAATATGCAGTACCAAAGCCTATTTAAGCTCCTGTCCTTAGACTGTGACGCCACATAACCTTGGTGGTAGGAGTTCGAGTGCAACATCCATCTGTCTTTTTTCGCAAATATATATACACATTTCTAGCTATATAATATTGTCCAAAATATTCCTGAGCTCTCGGAGTAAATGATCTCAACTATAAATGCTAAATGTAGTTCCCAAGCCAGCTCCGTTTCACACAATGCTATATTCAAATCTCTAATCAGTTGATAAATAAAGAAAATACACAGTGAGAATAATAATTTCGAATCCTCATCCTAACACGCTCTATAAAAAGAACAAGTTCAACCTACTGGCGAATCTCATTGTACTCAATACACCAAGCAAATCCTAACTATCAAAACCTTTCTGACAGCCAACAAATCAAGTTGCGTCATGCTAAGAATCAACTAACTAACAACCATCATCTATAAGAATGAAATGATCAACATTCGAAAGCATAAAAAGGAACAAAAACCCAAACCAGACCTGGTCTTTGCGGTGATCGTCGGAGGAGGAACCGGCGACAGAGGCACCAGCGGTCCGGACATTGGACGACACCGTCTTGATGCAAGATGAGATGAACTTGAGAGAATTAGGGAGAAATCCATGGGTACTAGTCCCATTCTTCACCTTACTTTTGTTATTACTGATGCTATTGCTGCTGTTTTGGCTTTTCTTCATAATAATATAATCAAATACGAAGTTTCTAGAATCTCACCGGTAACCAGCAAGTAACGACCGGAAAAAAGGATCAATATGCACTTCAACAACTTCCTTCAGTACTCCACCGCTTACTTCGGCGCGGCCACCACAAGCTTCCACCTCCGACACTGCCGCCGAGCGCTTACGTAATTTGACGATCAGATGAAGCATGAATATCGGAAACACTTCACCGGAAAAGAGGAGGAGATAACATCGGCGAAAACTTTTTGATATTGATGTTGTGTTTTGGTTTGACTCTGAGACGGTTCCCTTTCCTCTCTCTCTACCCTTTTTTATTTTTCTTTGTATTTTCTCTCTTTTCTACATCTACTGTTTCTGTTCTATCTCTCTCTTTCATTGTTAACTGCGGTGTAAGCCAATCCAATTTTTGCTTATTTTTGCAAATGACCAACGACTTTTGTAAAGTGTTACTTGCATCCCACTAACTTTTGTGGTGAGTGAAAAAACTCCAATTGGGAAACAACTACTTCGCTATTTTGAAATATAATAGAACTCTTATGTGCAAACAAAAGATTACCGTAGTAGCTGAAAAGATTGAAATGTTATACAAAATATGTTAATGATGTGAAGTCTTTAGGAAAAAGTTAGTGTAGACTAGTGTAGACTAGAGGCTGGGTAAATAATATAACATTATGTTAACAATATTTTTTAGTTGATTTTGCTTAGCAAAGCGGGATGAGTAAAGTCATATGATAGAATAATCTTACGATTATGAGCGTGGAGATACGTACGCAATAAGGAGCTAGTTGCAGGCTTCGTTTGTCATAGAAATTGTAATTTTGGAGATACGAATACCATAAATGAAATGAGAGCACAATATAAATCTCAAAATGATATGGAGGCACAGTGACACACCGTAAATCTCAAAAATTGATCCATGGATTGTTGTAAATGTGGAATTTACTTTGAGGGAAAGAATGTTGGTATGTGAATAAAAGTTCAGTCATACTCTCTCAATTCAACAATTACTGTTCACTATTGATTTTACATATTTCTTAATTTTTTCATTATCATCTTTTGTAATATAATAAATACTATGTCTGAAAAATGTAATAGAGGAATGATCTTAATTAATGATTAAGGTAAATTATGAATTAAGTATAAAAGTAACCATTTATTAATATTTAATAAAGTAAACAAATATTATTTGACATCCTGAAATAATATAGTGGATAACTATTGTTGGACGAATGAATTAGTAGAAAATATTGAAAAGCTACCTATAAGGTGTAAGTAATCTTAATAGTGTGATGCCTTTTGGAGAAAATCGTGAGGACTNATTATTTGACATCCTGAAATAATATAGTGGATAACTATTGTTGGACGAATGAATTAGTAGAAAATATTGAAAAGCTACCTATAAGGTGTAAGTAATCTTAATAGTGTGATGCCTTTTGGAGAAAATCGTGAGGACTAAATAGATAATATCACATGATATGAAGAGTAATTTTAAATTAATTCAGCCCAACATGTATGATAGGAGGGTCAATTGGCTAATTTTAAGTTCATTTTATAAAAGTAAAATAAAAAATACATATAAGAGATCTAAAATAATTTGTACAAGTTAGAATGGCGAAAAATAAAGGATATATACTCCTAGTAATTTTGAAACATGTTGATTTGCATTAATCTCAATTATAGTAGAATTTCAATCAATAGATATACATATAAAGCAATTTGATGAAACGGAGACATGTGTTATATGGAATAAAATGTATACTTTTACCATGTCCACATATTACTGGAAAGCAAATAACAAAGATTTCAATGTACTTATTATAGAAAGTAAGTATATATAATATGTATTATTTGTTACTATAGATTATAGTAGAATCACTCTGACTAAATTTATGTGTAAATATACAATTGAATATTTACTTTTACCAATATAATTTTGGAGCAGTTTAATTGAGTATTTTTTATTATTATTATGGTGTATCATCTTAATATTCCAATAATTACAGTGATGCTTTCATTTAAAGGAGAAGACATCAAAGGGATAAAAGTAGCATTGATAGGTTGTCAAACTTCAAATTACATTAAATATGCTCAAGTAATCAATTGGTTACAAATATTGTTCCATTTCTCCAATAAATAATAAGGATAACATATATATTATTACCTTTTGACTTTATTAAATTCAATATTTTGAGAAATATGTTAGTTATAGAGATAATTTTTTTTTTCTTGAACAGCTAATTTTACCCAAGGAAAAGTACTGTCATACCTTATCAGCACATTGACTCTTCAGAAAAAGATATTGTATGGTTTCCACTGTTGGTCGATTACAACACCAAGACCTTGAGGGCATTGTATATCCAAGTTTTGTTAGTATAGAAAAATTATTGTTGGACATAGAACATATCAATAAATTAACATGTGTTTTATTTCATTAAATTACGTAATAATGAAAATTTATTTAGTTTGGTATAAACACCCGATACGGGTAAATTTTTAATATATATAAAAATGTATTTGTATACATTTAACCTACATTTACCAATTACCCAAAAGAAAAAGGGGCGAGAGAAAATATAAATGACACTTCTACACCTAAAGAAATATTAATTCTACGTTTATTTGTTTCTCTAAGGGAAAAAGGAAAACATGTTTTAATAACCATAGTTCAATAGTTCATATTAGATAGTATAAGAAATTGTTATTGGTAGTTAAAACAATTTTAAATTTCTAAATAGCTCAAAAATATTTTTTTTCATCTGAAATGGTCATCCTTAAAATTTTGTCGATATAATACAAGAACTGTTAGGGGTATTTCAAACATCATGTCAACATATTTTACACATATAAATACACTGATTTCATAAAGGAAAAAATATTGTGGGTGAATATAGCATTAGTAAGAAGAATGGGGAGGCAAAGAGAATTAAAGCTAAGTATATAGCCGACAAAATAAAAGAGCGAGAAAATAAGTTTACGTCACGACACCCGGATGAGAATATCTTAAATGAGATGCAGAAGCAAACATGGGATTCACGGCGAGTTTTGTTTATACTGACCATGACTTCATGATTTTTCGAAAAATCTTAATAGTTTGATTGATTATTTAATTTTTATTTAATTAAGAGATTTAATTTCTTGTATTGTAATTATGGTATTTATGGATCAGTTTAGATTAGTTATTAGTTAAAATTAGAATTAAATTAATTTAATTGATTTTAAAATTATTAAATTCAAATCAAATTAAATATAATATATACTTATTAATTACTTATTCACTTTTTCTTTTTTAGTTATCTTTATTATTTGTCTAATTTGAAAAGTTTAAATTTAAATTCATCTATTTCATAATTAATAGAGGTAAAATGATAGATTCACTGTGTCAATTAAAAAGTTGACAAATAATTAGGGACATCGGCTATTAACCGTAGAGAAAAATAATAGAAATAATTCATTCAAAATGTGAAAAAAAATGACAAAGATCGATTCAACATGAAAATAGTTAAAATTACTAACTTTATAGAAAGGTTCAAAATTCAATATTTGGCCCTGATAAAAGAGACGATGACATTTTCAATTTCATAAAGAATTGCAGTAAATATTTATATACATGAAACAATAAGATAATTTTTTTCACCTTGCTCACTTTTGTTTTCATAAGTAAACTTTAAATAAACTTTGATGAAAACACTTATAAAATCTTTAAAATCGTTTATCAAAATAATATAATATGTATGTATAATAATAACATATATATATATATATATATAATTTATCGATTCAATTATATTATTTCTTCAATCTTTTTTGAACAAATCCATAACCAATCAAAATACTATCGATTTTTAAAAATCTAAAATCAAATCACATATAACCTAAATAAAATTAATTTATTTAATCAATTTAGATATGTTTTGAATCAAACCATGAACCCCCTCAATTGTAGTGATTTCGAATTAAAAAAACTTCATAAAGCTCATACCCGAACCCCTAAGAATGCAAGATAAAATAAAAATTTTAAAAAACATGATATTATTTAATTTTATATTTAATTATAAGTATTAAGTAATTTTATGTTATCTCACTATTCATATTAAAATAACTGGATAAATTATCTAATATAATAAGCGATTTAGTAAACGAGTGAATAATTTCTTTCTTCAAAACATGTTTCACTTTGAAAATTGAATTTCTAAATAAGGAGCTTAATGGATCTAATCTGTGTGTTATACAAACAAATCAATACTTACTATATATCAAATGCTAAGAGGAAAGAAAAGAAAAAAAAATAAGAAAATAAATAAATCATAGTATGCTTTATATGTAAAATTTCACATATGTTGCAAAAAAAAAAAAAATTAACAAATTTAACGCTAAAAATCTTTTAATAAAACTTAAATTATGGATCTGTTTCGATTGCCATAATTGTTTTGAAATATTAATGGCAGTAAATTAGTAAATGTCAACTTAAACGGGTCTATTTTTCCCACTTTTTGAAGAATACTCATGACTCAATCAACGTCTCTTCGTGTTCTTAAATTTGTTTTGTGTATATATTTCCCTTTTTTAAAATTTAAAACTTCAACTAAGTAAATTAAACTTTTAACACAAATTATGATATTACACACATTATAATTTCAAAATCTAATTAATACAAAATTTGAAATAGCAACGCATCGATTCATGAAAAATAGGTTGTTAATTAAGATGTTAAGTATCTTTTAATCTAAAAAATGAATAATTATAATTGTTTGTTTTCTCAGCATTTTAAATATTATAAAATTGGTGAAAAGCTCATATTTATGTAAATACAAAAGAATTCTCATGTTTTAGAAGATAAATATTTTATACAAATTTTAGTAGATATTGAAAGTGGTAGGTGGCGGTTGAAGAGAATCAAGGTCAGTTTCTAGCTTATTGCATCGTCATCTTTTTTGGGTGTATTTGGTAATGAGAAGATTATTTTGTAATTTTTCATGTTTATTTTTCAATTTTTTCTCTAATAAAATAATATCTTTAAAAATAGAAGCATTTAAACAACTCTACTTAACAATTAGTAAATATAAACCAAAAAAAAACGAATATCAAAATTTAAATGCGGCTCATAACTTTGACTACCATTAATTTCTCAATTTGGCTTGCATTTATTGATTATAATTTATAATAAATACATATATCAAAATTTAAAATAGTTGCTTGCTTTTAAATTAAACACCTACTATTATACAATTTCAAGCAATCTGTTGCGTCCAAGTTGAAGAGTAGAAAAATGAATGGTAACGTTAATCTAATAATAAAACTATATATTTTAATATCTATTCTAAAATAATTTTCAAAAAATCAAGAAAAAAATAAAAAACAAAACACGTACTATATGGTCACAAGTACATGATCTGACGTGTATTTAACATATATTCAGTTTTGTGGACAAGCAAGCTTATAGTAATGAAATCTACAAACACTGACAGCTTGTGGCTTATATGATTTTTGGGTCATACAAATACAAACCAGACATTTTTTACTTTCTTTTTTTGGCACATATATGCTCCTTCAAATATGTTGTAATTAAAACATTTATGATAAAATGAATATTTAGAATATCAATCGGAATATTTCATCCTAGAGTTTCGATTTATTTCAGAGTAAAATAAAATTTGTCGATTCTTTTGTTCTTTTTATATATACGTAGGAATTGAATATTTTATAAGTAATTGATTATAAGATTATTGATAAATATTTTCTCCGTTCTTATTTATATATATGTCGGTGTTTTTAGATTTCACTTCTCTTAACAAGCTAAGTAAATTTATTATTGTTACCCTTATTTTGTATTTTCTTGAAGTCAACTTAATAAATAAACATGAATTAATTTATTTTGATTAATGAATTTGTCCAATGAACACGAATAAATATTTAGGAAAATTAATGTTATTTACGCATTATTTTTGTGAAATCGTTAATAATTAATGTAATTACTTATTTTCAATATATTCGAAACGTAATGGAAGAATTTAGAATTTCCAAGAATATATTTAATTTTTAAGTTAAAAGGGGTAAAAAGGTTTAAAAAGAAATTATTTTAAGTGTAAATCTTTTACCATTCTGATCAAATTATTATCAAAATTTTTTGGTCAAAAATATTCTTCCTAATAAAAACGACATATTTTATGCGAACGGAAAGAGTAACTCCTTATTTTTAAAAAAAAATAAGACACTAGTTTCTGACAGAGAGAAACAACACATTCACCTTGTCACATACGCATTCAATTCTATTTTTATTTTTTTAAAAAGAACACATATGTGGTCTAGTAATTTTATTTTTATTTTTCAGATTATAGAGTAGGAATATTAAATGTGTAAAGGCTGGTAGAGTGTGTATTGCTCAAAAAGGTTTTCTACTACTGCAAGCTAAAGAATATTATATGTTAGTGTATTTCAAACCTAACTTTAGGTTATAAAACTTTGTTTACGTAATAATATTTGAATCTAAATACTGAATACAGAATTGATCTAATCCTATTTCCCTTGACAATTTAGTTCACGTAGTCTATTTTAAAATTCATATTTAATTAAATCTGTCTTTTGTTGTGTCATTTTATATAAGAATTTTCATCGTCAATAATTTTTTATTGGACATCATGTTCTTGTTTATTGTGTCTTCTAAATAACAACAAACGGCAACCAAAGTGTGACTAATTAGCTTTTTTTCCAGTGGTAATATTAGGCTAATTACAATTAGTAAATTAAATTTAGATGTTTTGCTTTGTGAGATTTGGTTGCTATCATTTTCAGCACAGAGATGCGTGCAAAAATATCATTAAAAGACCACCTTGAAAATGACATAAAGTTTGATAATCAATTAACACACACATACTTATGCAACTAAAATTTTCTTTTTTTTTTTAAAAAAAAAACACCAAAGTAAAGTATTGATTCGTTGGTGTCATTGTTCAATTAATTTTACATACACTACTTTTTGATATAAATTCTTGGAAATTTCACATCATTAATTGGCATGCACAAATATTTCAAACTACAGTGATGTGGATGATGGAACTGATTATAAAATTTCAATTGATATTTAAAAGTCAAAATATTTTAAAATTTTACTTTAGAACACTATATATACATTTATTAAACAATATATATGTATTGTATTAATTTTTTTATCAATAGGCTTTTCATATATACACTTCATTATTTCCTTTCATACAATAATATATACACATTATATATATCAGTGTACTTTTAATTTCACCCCAAATACTGAATACACTTTTTGTAAGCAATGTGAATATTTACTTTTTTCATAAAAGACAAAATCTGGTTTTCCTTTATTTTTGTACTTGTTATTACTATATTGGGCTTCTCGCAGATCTTTATTATGTTATGAGTTTGACAGCAGTTCTTCTTGGGCCTAAGATATTGGTCTTTTCTTTTAGCCCAACTGAAAAATAGCCACTATTAATATCTGTCCTTTCCAAAAACAAGAAAACTGAGAAAAAGGAAAATGCAAATGAAAATGTACATAAAAGAAATTTAACCTCTTTCAAGTTTTATATGTTAGCTACTCTCAGAGCCGAGGTAGCAAATACCAAAAGAATAGTCCAAGTGCGCACAAGTTGGCTCAGAAAACATCAAAACATTCAAAGAATAAATAAACACATTGAACCATTTAACTTACAATATAGTTTCCATATGTCTAATATATACAAGCATTACCTAATAAGAGTTTACTCACTTCACTATGTTTCCCATGACAATTTGAAAGAGTGAAGCCCTTTCTACCTATTTCCTCAAAATTCCATACAAAAAACAGAGATCATTATTTGAAAGTACATATATATGAGGGTTAATAAACACCCCAAAAAATTTAATTTTTCTCTAAACTGTAACTAAATTACCAATTCTAGCTAAGCTGCTGAGGTCTTCATGTTGTAATCAGAAACTGAACTTCTTAGATTAAGCTGTTTAAAATCATTGAGGCATTTCGTGGAGTTGTACTCAGCTGCATCCAAGAGTTCTTCTGAATATGTCCTCTTTCGCTGGAAGTTATGTTTGTAGCAGTCGTCTTCAGTCTTCATTAGGACGATAGCCTGCGATAAGATCATTTTTTCAATCTTCATGTAGAACCAGAAAAACATGCAAAAATGAGTTGACATTTGCAAATTACAAACTTGCCTGATTCATTCGAGGCCGCATAAGTGGATTCTGTTCTACACATAAGCCAGCAGTTATAATAACGCGGTTCATCTCTTTTGGATTGTAGTTATCACCAAGAACAGGATCAATTAGTTCTTTGACATTGTGCTTATGGAGTAAAGGTTTTGCCTACATTTGAATATGTGTAGTAAGGATGTATTCGTGAATTAGATAATATGGAATGTATGATGGAAGACGTGACACGAAGAATGTACCCAAATCACAAGGCTCTGCTGTGAATCATCTAGTGCTTGCCTTCCAGTTATTATCTCCAATAGCAGCACACCAAATGAAAATACATCAGTTTTCTCATCCACTGTGCCATGCATAAAATACTCCGGAGCAAAATAACTGACAATATCAAGAAAAAATGCATTAGATCTTCTTGCAAGGTAGATGAAGATATCAGAGAAGTTCTCTATGCTTTTAATGTAAGATTTCAGGACTACAGACCCAAACGTGCCTTCAAACTTGCCCACATTATGATGTGTCCACTCTTTAGGAAGCCACTTTGCAAGGCCAAAGTCACAAATCTGCATTCACAATACACATGCTCAGAGTATGTGATAATCAAGAATAATTTGCAGCAAACACACGAATCATCGTGTCTACTATGTACTAAATTTATATGGATGATGGAACTCAATCAATACTTTATCTGACTAAAAAGAGAGGTAGAACCACTTTGCCTGTAATTTTTCTCTGTCATGATTCTTGGACCATTCGAACTTAATCCACGAGTATTACAACTATGATCAGATATCTCGGAATACCAAATGATGTCATACAACTATGAATATTATTTCCTAAAAACAATAATGAAGATGCAATTTTCTTTTCTTAAATGGTTATAATATTTTCCATAAAAGACACAATAGTAGTCTAGGAATTTTCTGTACAAGTAAGCAAAACAATGTGTTTTGACCATTATACATGTGAAATATTAACATGTATTTGATTTTTTCTTGACCGATAATGTGATTATATTCGTAAAGGACAGAAACGTAGGTGTGGAATTTTATGTGATATAATATGAATTTTCCTTTTTCTTAAATGGTAATAATATTTTCCATAAACGACATAATAGTAGTCCTGGAATTTTCTGTACAAGTAAGCAAAATAATGCATTTTGACCATTGTAATTGATTTTTTCTTGACTGGCTATATGACTATATTCATAAACGGCAAAAGTGAAGTCTTCTTCTCATGTTAGAGAAACCCTATAAATTCTAATGAGTTTCTCACTTATTTGCACATTCCTTCTTACAGAAAAAAGTGAATTACAGTCTTTATCCTCTTGACTGAATTTTGCTTGTCTTCAAAATATCTTGAGTTCTTTTCTCTTCAGATCACCCACCACCTACAAGGAGGAACTGTATGCTACATTTTGTTCCAATTCTTGCCTGCAACAACAACTCTATAATCCTATTTATTCCCAGGCATGAAGCTCTTGATTCCAGCAAAGTCGAGACGTAACTGACATAGGTGGTCAGTGCAAAACAAAGGGTGTTTAATGTTTTCTATTTGAAAACCATATAAATCGCATCTGTGATGTATACGCGATGTATCTCACATGATACATACGCATCCATTTTCTAACTCTTTCCATCTTGTTCTTTTAAATTTCCCTTCTCCTATATCTATTTTTGTTGCTTCTCTAATTAGTCTACATCAAAAAAGATTGTTTTTTCTTCAAAAGGATGTTGAAACATGTGACTGAATCTTATACATGATGTATCTCAATTCTCACATGATATACATCTATCTAGTATTAACTCTTGTTATCTTTGTTTTTCTCTTTTTCGCTTTTACCAAGGATACACTCCCTCTATATCCGGCATCTCCTGCTAGTTTCCGTTTAAAAACATGTTTTCCACTGTACATAGGATGTACCGCACATAAATATGTACTCATCCATCATCTACCTCAATTTCTATTTGCTCTTCTTTATATTCGGTTGCTCACTTAATTGCCAATCTTAAATGTAGGTGCTTTGTCCATAAACAAGCAGAGAATATATTCTACCAAGAGGTGTTATTGAAGTGTGCATAAGAAGCTGGGTAATGACTCTAATCCTCCTAAACACGAATCCTCGGATTCTCAAATCTGCTTGTCGAGTTCTCGGATTCCCTCACTAGGCATTAGTTCTTCAAAATGTTGAAAGGAGTTCCCATCAGAAGACTGCCTTCTGTCCAATCTTTAGCTGTTCTAAAGATATCAAGAAGGAAAGGCAGAAGCGTGGGGGAAATGCAACAACTGGTTTCTACTTTCTATCCCTTCATATCATCCTAGAAGGACTTTACCCTATTTGGCTGGATTAGTGGTGCCACCAATTTTAGCTAAAGGTATGTGATCTGTTTTAACGTCTCTATTCACAACATTCAGGCTTCTATGTTAAAACATATATATATATATATGCATAACCACTAAGACAATTATGTAACACACCTATCTCAGCGTATATGTTAGATATAATCTTTTCTTCCCTTAATATTCAATCTTAAATGCAAGTGCATTTTAACCATGTTAAGAGAGACGTTTATGTAGATATGCCCGAATTTGTATTCATTTGAGTAAGGAGCAGAGCTTAGACAACTGTAGATAGTGTTCTAGCAGCAATCCAACTGAAGGAAGGTATATTGACATTAAACTACACTCAGAGAAGACCAGATTATTTCACAAAAATTGTGTAGATTATGGTAGATTTAAAATGCCAGATTGTATAGTACCTGAGGCACAAAATCCTCCGTAAGTAGAATATTATCAGCTTTAATATCTCTGTGTATAATCCGCCTTTGGCAATTCTCGTGAAGGTACATTAGGCCATTTGCTATTCCAAATATTATTTTGTACCTGGCAGCCCAATCTAGTTTTTCTCTTGAGCCTGAGAAACAACAAAATACCTCGTGTTATAGAAGAAAAAGGCGGTTTATCAATTACAAACAGAAATATTGTCTTGTAACTAGAAATTTTGAGACAAACCACGAAGAAATGATCCTAAGCTCCCTTGAGAAGATAACTGAAGAACTAGGTATGTCCCTCCTTCCACTCCATAACCAACCATCCTTGCAGTATTAGGATGGTCCACGTGTGCTATAGTACCTATTTCACATAGGAAACTTTGTTCCTGCTGCGCTTCTGTACCCTTATTGAGGCGCTTAACCGCGATAAGCTGACCATCAGGTAAACAACCCTTGTAAACTTCAGCGTACCCTCCTTTGCCAATCAAGTTATCTGTCAAAGAAGGAGATCAACTCTATAATACAGATATACTTCAAAATTTTCCAAAGTTAAAATAGATCAAAGAGTAGTAAATAAGCCCTGGATGCAAGAAAGAGAGACGTCAAACACGATTACCTACCTTTGCTAAAATTGTTGGTTGCGCTTTTCAGTTCAGATAGGCTGAAGTTCTTCCAGGAAGATGTGAAGTGGTAGATTCCGGCTGCCACATTCTCCCTCGCACTTCTGCTTTTCCTTGTCGACATAGTTGGCACAGCTAACGGTGGAAAAGAAGGTAATCTCTTGACAGAACTTCTTTTCCACATCTTGAAGAACTTATGCCAGCGAGAAGACGTTCGTGGATTTGACAACCTGGTTTGAGAACCTGAAGGTTTGTCTGTAGGAGAAATGGAACCATTCTCTGTGTTTCTGATGCCCACTTCCATAACTCCTCTTGGAGAATCATCATCATGTTTCTCCCTTTCCATCTCGAACATTCTAAGGTCTACAACAGGAACATCATCCATCAAAGGCAAAACATAAAAAAAAAAAAACAAGAAGCCATAGTACACAATCTCAACTGATCTCACCTTGAGCAGATGCTGACGAAGACATATTTGCTGAGGTATGTTCTGCATTCATACTGATTCCCTTAGCAGATTTCCTATAAAATATCAACCAAACTAAATTATTCAAACATATTAAATCACACTTCCCTCGGTCTTGCATCAAGGAAAGTATAACTAATCGCAAAGCATGGAAGAAACTTGGAATTTTATTGAAATTCTATGATATGGTACCCCTGTTTTTTGTTCGATCATATTATAGAAATGATCAGCATTCAGCTAGATAGATACTTGTATACCATACAAATCAAAGCTATGTATAAATTAAATTAATTTGATATTTATGATTAAAATTAAGATATTCTAAATGATTCAACAATAATTCTAAAATTCCTCTTGATTCAACAATAATTTCTTATAATACGATATTGCCCAAGTTTAATTCAATATGCACATTGCTTTTCACTTTTCAAATTGTTTTTTCTTAGTGCCTTTTTATTTGTTTAAATTTAGTCATATCAAAAATTAATCGAAGGGATAAAAAAAAAAAAAGGTCCTACACAAGTACATTTTATATGCTTAATTATTTATATGGTGGGATATTTAGGGGAAGAATGTTGGTTATTATTGTCTCATAGTACATAATATTGGTTAAATCCCACTTGCTATTTTATAACAAATGACTTGTGTTTTATATATCTTCGAAAACAACCTTATTATTTTTCATGCAGATTATTGGGAAATTGTTGTCACCCTCATATTCAGTAACAAACTGTCATTATAATTATTATAACTTAATTATAAATATTAGATATTGGCTAGTAAGTGAGATTTTGTGGACATATTGACTATTACTTTTTTCTAATTAATGCAATATAGACAAGGAACCTTATTTTATGGGCAATGTTCCTTGTTCTTTCGTAATCTAATAATAAGCTTATATGGTGATTTATTTATTTCCGCTAGTATCATTTTGAATTTCAGTTGAACATATATATAAAACTCACACGTGATACCTTGTTATAATAAATTATTAATTTCGTGAACGATTAAGAAAACGAGTCAAATATATACATAAATGTAAGTTATATACTAGCTAAATTATTGATTGAGAAAATATTTTTTAATTGAATTTATACCACTGGACAAAGTGTGTTGCATTATATATTTTTTCGGCCTTTATTAAAAATAAAAAATTTCTAACAAAAATAAATACAGTTTTTTTTTACAACTATAGACAGGCTATTAGAAGCTCTAAAAAGTAAAGCACTAGTGATTATTCAAATAAAAATTGTTAATTTGTGTGCTTAAAAAGTCGGCAAAGTAATTAGAAAGAAGAAAGTTATTAGATAAATCGTGTTAGGTGTTATTTATTTTCATGTATAGTCTTTTTAATGTCAGACTGAGATATACATAAATATGGGGTCCTTTATTTGCCGGTTGTTAACCATGCATTTTCATTCTTATTTTACTCAATTTGCTATTTGATATGTATAAAAATATGGCCTTTCATAATTGACTTATTAATATTATTTTTATTTAGTCATTTCATATATTCAAAATTTACTGACCCGATTAATTCAAAATTAGTGTTAGATAGACTGGGCAATCGTAGGATTAATCAAATTGCTCTATGTTGAGAAGTTATATATTTTTAGGAATCAAACTCGAGGGTGAAGGGTTTTTAGCCATAGCACCACACTCCTCAATGTTGCATCAAGGGTTATAGTGGTATGGTAAGTGTTTCTTCATTCTTAACAATAAGTCTCGAGTTCGAATCGTTTTGGATATCAGACGCTGAGCGAGAAAAAAAGAGGTTTAACTTAGTTAGGAGTAAGGGTATAGTCTGTACATTTTATGGATATGACATAACTCAATAGCTTTGATTTTGACTCTACATTTGTACTAAAAAAGTTGCTATATCATATGTATAAATAGTGTATCATAATCCGATAAGCAGTGGCGTAGACACATATTGGTAAGAGTGTCCAATTGGACACCCTTCGTCGGAAAAAAATACCATATATATAAGTAAAATGATATACGAAATAATTAAATAACATATTTTGGACACCCTTAACATAACAAATTATTATTTTTGGACACCCATTGTTAAGTTCCTGGCTCTGCCACTACCGATAAGATGGTTTTTCTAAAATTCATAACTCATAAATTCAAAATACAGACTTTATCTTAGTAGGAAACTACAACAAATCATTGTTGAAATATGATGGGTGATTACACATTCTTGATTGAACCTTCCAACCTTTTGTCTCAATTATTTGTATCATGACACCAGAAAAAGCGTATCTTTAACGTATCATTAGCGAGTGTTTAATTTATGAGTCTTGACATACCATAGAAGATACATATATGGCAGACTCGAAAGAAAGTAGATTCATAGCTCTAATCAAGTGGACTCTTCAAGCAAGTGGGCCTACCTATAATGGGGAGGCCAAATTTAGCCCAAAAATAATCAACTGAACTAAATTTTGGCCCATATTCAAGGCCCATAGCAATAGTTTTTTTTTTGGGAAACTTTCATATATAGCCACTTAAAATAATTAATTACTCTCCATAGCTATAGTTTGATAATTACAATTTGTAGCTACATGTTATATGGAGGAGAGAGGCGAACGATACTGGGAGAGATAGGAGAGAGGCGAGAGAGAGGGGGAAAAGAGTGGGAGAAAAGTGAATTGTATGTGTATATTGGTTAGAGAATTGTATATTATACATATGTATTTGTATATATGGCAAGAGAGATTGGGAGAGGGAGGAGAGAGGCAAGCGATACCGAGAGAGGAGGCGAGAGGCGAGCGAGAGAGGGCATAGAGTGGGAGAGAGGTGAATTGTGTATGTATATAATTGTATATAACTGTATATTGTACATATGCATTTGTATAAATGACAAGCGAGAATGGGAGAGGGAGGAGAGAGGCGAACGAGATTGAGAGAAGGAGGTGATAGTCGAGCGAGAGAGGGCAGAGAGTGGGAGAGAGGTGAATTGTATATGTATATAGGTTAAAAAATTGTATATTCTTTTGAATTATACATATACAAACACGACTAATTATACAAATTCGAAGTCAGCCCACGTAATAATGTTAGTCACGAGTGATAATCATAGCAAACTATAGTTATGATGAGTAATTAAATAGTATAAATTTATTTTGTTGCGTTTTCCCTTTTATTTTGCAATAAAAGTGTCACTAATATGAATTCGTGACATGTAAGGCTTAAAAAAACACTTTAAAAAGACCTAGAGTTGTCAAATACTAATAAGAAGTCTTGATTTTTTTCATGTCTGTAATAAATGTATAAAATTAGTATGAAATAAAGGAAAAATTATACAATCAAGCAAATAGAAATAGGTAAACTAAGATTAATTACATCGTGATATGTTTTAAACCTACTTCTATGTGTTTTTGATCATGAATATAAATTAAAAACATAAGTTACTTGTTTATTAGTAAGTTTGACGATGTATTATTCCTATAACGGTAAAATTAAAGACCTACAAATTAGACAAGATCTCTTCCCTTCAACAATCATTCCTTTATACAACTTTCGTGATATTCATGTAGACATTCAAGAGTGCCAATTGTCTCATCATTCTCATATTCACATTGGCAGATAACACATTATTTCTTCTACATCGTCAGTACCACTATAAATTCTTGTTTTCATCATATTTCCTATAATTTCCTCAGTGACCTCCTCCTCCTCCTCCTCGCTGCCTTCCTCATAGAACAGAATAGCTTCCAAAAAGCTTAACAAATAACTATGGCATCAACATCATCATCGAATTCACTTTCAGTTGTTACATCATCATCATCGATGAATTCAGATGTTGACTGATCAAAGAAACTTTGTTGATTATATATATGATAGTCCAGATCCGTAAGATTTGAATTGTGATTTAATAAGTAGTGATTATTCGGTTGAGGTTGAGGTTGATCAATAAATTCCCCTATTATCCTATTAAACAAATAATCAAATGAATTCACGATCGATAACTCTAAATTATGTATAGTAATCAATAAAAGTGTAGAGAGCAAATATTGTAACAATGAAGTAAGCAGTATGAGGAATACGAGTTTATACAGATTGTAAAAAAAAAAAAGGGCTAAGAAATTACCATTCCGAACACGTAGTTCTTTACTTACTAGGACTAGTAAAAATCATATTACTATATTTTATACAATACAAAATACTAATATGGAAACTCTCTAACTCAAAAGTTTAATTTACAATTTTACCACAAAATTAAATAACAATTTAGTCCTTTTACATTCAAACATTATTACCAAATATATCTAATTTCTTGGTTCCTAAATTTGACATTAAAGTTCCTTCAGATATGAATTAAGTATTGATGATCTCTTTACGAAATATTATTCTATTTATTTCAAAATAAGTGAATTATTTTAAAATATTTTTCATAATTCAAATTAACTTAACTGTGCAATCTGCAATAATAATTTTAAATTTTCTTTCGGTTTTATCTTGAATTTGAATTTTCTATGCCATGTGTGGTAAACTTTAATATCTTAGTTGAATTGGAGGGTAAGTATTATTGATCAATGTTTAGTCATTATATAGAATAATCTAACAAATAAATAAAAAGGTTAAAATTGAAATATTGTCTAATTAATATGTTAATTATTATCTTCTTAAAGAGTGTGAAATATCACAATAATTTACTTATTTTGAAATGGAGAGAGACAAAGCAATCAAAAGATCTTTGAAGAAAATTTTTAATTCAAAGTTTTTATAATCAATTTTAATTTCCATTTAGACTTGTTAGTGTGACAACGATTGCCTGAAAATTTTGTGGTTGCTATAATGAGGTGATGTATATGTACAAATATTTGACGTTTAAAGCTCATTTAGTTGTTGTAAACAAAACTGCAATTTTTTTTTTATGATTTTGTGGATCAAATCGAAGAAATTTATTTGTTAATCAATTAAATCGAAAAAAATTAAAATATATATATATATAGGACACGACTTTTTAAATATTCACACTTAAAATATTATGATAGGACATTATAATATTTAATTTGAATAAAGATGGAGTTTAAATATTGTTCAAAGTTAAGAAGGAAATTTAATTTTTAAAGCAAACTTGAGGGGTGAAAACGATTTTCACCATTTTACTTTTATAAGTAAAATGTTTTTTATATAATATTATTATATTATATTTGAGTATAACTGTTATAGAGGGGGCGACGGAGGAGTTATTTTTTTTTTAAATAAATATTTTTACAATTAATGTCACTTTTTTTTAATTTATTGATCGATTCAATTTTTATATTTTGAAATAATTTATTTAGGAGAGTTAATTTTTCAAAAAAATAAGAAATTCGCTATAATTAATGTCACTGATAGCAAAATACAATATTATTATAGTGAAGTAAAAATAATAAGGAAAATCAATTTTAAAGAAGATCATGCCGTTGTAATAAAATATTTTATTATAACAAGGTTTGACTCCTCTAGATTGCAATTTGATAATTTTATCCCATAAAACATTTACTTCATCTTTTATTGAAATATTTTTGCTCTTTTAAAACTTGAAACTTTTTATGCTCTTATTGAACTTTTTTCTTTCTCCTATTTGGACTCAAACTTGTATTAGAATATGAAGCTTTCTTATAGACCTTGACTTGTTTTTAACTTGTTTTAAAATGTAAGTGAACTTGTCAATTCTATATAAGTTTTCAATTCAACAGAAAACAGAGAAAAAAAATATCAAATAAATAAAAGAAATTGCAATGAACTATGTTTACAAAAGTAAAAGTGAAGGTTCTGTATAACATGTGTTTATACTGAAGATCTACAAATTGGACAATATTTTTTTCCGGCAATAACCACTGCTTTAAACAACTTACGTAATATTCATGTTACATAAGTATTAATATCTCTGAATAAGTCTCTCATATAATCTGTGTCATTGAAATCATATCCAAGTTCACTTTCATCAACCATTCTCCTTGTTGACCGATAATAATAATCATCATCATAATAATAATTATAATAATAATCATCATCATANAATATCTCTGAATAAGTCTCTCATATAATCTGTGTCATTGAAATCATATCCAAGTTCACTTTCATCAACCATTCTCCTTGTTGACCGATAATAATAATCATCATCATAATAATAATTATAATAATAATCATCATCATCATAATAATAACCATAATAATAATAATAGTAGTAATAATAATAACACTTCATGTGATAATTCATCATTGTAACATTGAAATCGCTCAAGTATGGATCCTCATACCAATGTGGATGAGTGATGTTGCTTGAAACGTAGTAATTTGGTGGAGTATGATAATGGGGAGGATCAACAGGTATGAATTGGCAAAAGTTATGTGAATTTAAACTCATGATAAATAACGCTAAAAAAGGAAAAAACTATGTATTTGCTTCTAAATTTACAGAGGAACTAATGAATTAATATTACTAATGAATAAAAGTGAGTTAAACTTTGTTGAGAGCAATTAGTAAGCAGCAACATGAATTTATAGATTGGAAAAGAGGGTTAAGCAACTACCCTTCCTTAACCGAACAGAAATAGGAATATAATATCCAATCGTGTTCAGGTAATTCTTTACTTACTAGGATTAGGAATAATAATAGTAATAATTATTATAATATTAATATTTTTCACAAACTTTGTTTGGATGGTTGTTACAACCAGTTTATATTTGTTTCATAATATAAGTATATAGTATTGTATTGTATTATTTTAATAAATATATAATATTTGAATAGATTGTATCGTTTTGTGTTGTTACATTATGTTCATACATTCATATACGATAGAGCTACTATGAAAAATTAAAGTAAAATATGAAATATAATTATTAAATAATAAATAAAGATGGAATGAAAAGAAAATATTAAGATAACAACGCCATTATTCTAAATCAATTATTACATAAAATAGATCTTTTCATAATTGTCTAACTATAAAATTAAACGATTATAACAATTAACGCGGATATTATAGTATTTAAAATAAAACTTTATTTTAAATATCTTTTGATTAAACTCGTTATAGTGGCAGGCATTGTCTAAAAATTTATGATTGTCTAAAAACTCAAAGATTTTTTTTTTTTTATAACTCCTGTTTGAACTTTTTTCTTTTCTCCTATTTGGACTCAAACTTGTATTAGGAGAAGCCCTGGGGTAAATATAGAATTTTTGAAATTTTCAGTTCTCCCTTTTGTTCTTCCGCTCTCGCCGCCGTTAACTTGCCGGCAAGAAAAAGAACGATGGATTCTTCCGACAAGTGGAAGGCTCTATGGAAAATATGGTCATCCTTTTCCTCACCACTTCTCCTCTCGAATTCACACGAAGAATCCTCTTCAAAACGGCGCCGGATTGATAGTCCAATTGGACCTTTGATTTTCAGACCATGTGAAGAAACGCTGACGCCACTCCTTCGCTCGCCATTGTTATCAACTCGGCTTCCTCCTCCTGTACCTGACCTCTCTCTACCGAGATTCCTTCAAACTTCAAGTGGTATGCTTTTTTCTACCGCTTCTTCAATTGCTACAGAGATTAGTCCACAGGTTTCTGACACAATTCACAACTTTAACTCAATCCAGTTTCTTCCTCTTCCTAATTTTGGTGAAAATAGCAAACCCAATTCAATTATAGGAATATCTCCAGCGGGAGAGAATTATGACCAAGTTGGGCTATTTATGCTCTGTTCTGAAGATACCCAATTTGTGGCTAAGAAATTCAAGAATGGTACATCTTTTTTAGTGCATAATCACAAGCTGAATTTTAGAATTTTGAGGTTATTAGTGAACCCAGTTAGTGAAATTGATGATTCTTGTTCTTCTAGTTGTATTACTTTTGGGTATTTATTGGTTTGTACTTTGTATTCTGTTCATTGGTATAGCGTAAAGATAGGGGTTAAAGGAGATGAAAATGTTATGTTAGATTATGTGGGTAGTGCTGATAGAAACTTGTTCAAGGGTGGGACTGTTTCTCATGCTTGTTGGAGTCCACATCTGAGAGAAGAGTGTGTGGTGATGTTGAAAAATGGGGAGATGTTTTTGTTTGATATGGGTTCTTGCGGAAAGAGTCAGGCTTTCTGTGCTTCTGATGTATTGCAAGGCAAGAAATTGCAAGTTTTGTGGGATAAGTTGGATGGAGATGAACATTGGGTGACCTGTGAATTTAGCTGGCATCCAAGGATTTTGATTGTTGCAAATTCAAGGGCTGTATTTTTGGTGGATTTGAGGTCAGACAAGTGCAAAGTCTGCACCTTGCTAAATATTGAGGCAGTGTCGTCGGGTAGAACTGATAGATTTCTTGCACTTTCTAGAGTGGAGGCTGACGTCTTCTGTTTTACTGCTGTTTCTGGACGCTCCCTTCTTCTTTGTGATGTGCGGAAGCCATTGATGCCATTGTTGCAGTGGGTACATGGCCTGAATAATCCAGCTTACGTGACTGTTTTGAGATTGTCTGACCTGAGGCAACGTACTAGAGATGATAAATGGGCTTGGGCTACTGAATCAGGGCGTTGCATTTTGGTAGGATCATTCTGGGACTGTGAATTTGCTCTATTCTGCTATGGGCCAGACAACAATCACAGCCATAAATTTTCAGAAATTGCGAGGCTCAGTAAATCAGTAAATGCTTGGGGGCGACCTTCAGACCTCTCACTGTCTGGTCGTGATTGCTGTTGTGAAAGTTGTCTTATGAGAGCATATTTCTCTGAAGATATTCTTCCTGATTGGATTGATTGGAGGCAAAAGAAAGTCATTGTTTTGGGGTTTGGTATTCTCAACAATGGCCTTTCTATCCGATCAGATGATACTGATAGCTCTGCTAGCTTTTCCCTTGTAAGGTTAATGTCCTGTGGCAGTTTAGAAGCTCAGAGATACACTGCAGAATGGGACTCTGTGGAGAAGTCAGACGCACCTTATGGAGGAAATTCTCTGTGTTCTGAAAATAACCTTCTATATGATATGGGTGTTGAAGAATTGGAATTAAAGAAGAGCCACATCTACCTGGGCCTTGACTTTCTTAAAGAGTATCTGAATGGAAGTCTACCTAAATTCATTAGTAGAGTATACAGAGAGAATCTAAAGGATTCTGAAGAAAACCGGTCGGAGTTCCACCAGCAAATATGTCAGAAGCTTCAAGAATGTGGCGTCACAAGACTAAAATCATCTCTAACTGTTTCTGATGTAATCAAAGGTATCAGCTTGCCAGCAAGCATTTATGAGATTGCGCTAGAAAGCATTAGCATCAGTTTGCCTAATAATCTTCTGGGGTTCACTTTCTCTGCCTTCTTGAGATTCCCTGAATTTCCCCTGAAACCGAAGAAACTTCCTCTAGAATTTTCTGACATTTTCGACAAACTATATCCTCTGCCTTTTCCCTTGCATAAATGTTGTATTGATGAGACACCAGAAGAAGTTCCGTCTTGCCGTTCTTCTGGTCCCGTTCTTCCTCCTCCTTTTCTGGTAGCTCTTAATAACCTTCGAATTGCAGAAAGAGATATATTGCCACTTGATGCTGAGTTTAGGCTTCAAAGTGATAAAGTTCTGAAGGTGGCCTGTGAAATCGGTTTGTCATACTCTGATAATGAGCCTGATGATGGCTATTCAGTTTCCCTTGATGCAGATACTGAGTGCCCTAGTGATTGGATGGAAAAAATGAGGCCTCTCTGTTTACATGAACCTGTGGCATTCTCAGACTGTTATATCTCAAAAATGGATTTGGGAGTAGAACCTGATAAAAGATTTACAACCTTCATCTATAAAAAACACGAAGAACCTATCTCAAATGCCAGCAAAGAGATGACAGGAGTGGAGTTGTTCGATGAGGGGTGTCCAGTAGAGCTTAAATTCAATGATAGTCTCGCAATGCTGGGGGCAAATGAGCTGCAAACTTTTAGATTGTTGAAACAAAAGGATTTAGGTTTCCAAAAAAAATTTCAGCTGTATCAAGAGTATTTAACTGGATGTCATAAGTGATGACAAGGTCCCGAGTTTTCCTATTTACTTCTTCTAAATTACTTGGCTATTTTATTTGAAATATGATTGTTTCAGTGAAGTACTGTTAGGAGTATCCAGTGTTCTCCAAGAAATACTACTTTCAATGAGGGAACCATGTGTATCAAAGATTGAAATGGAAGAAGCTGAATTGTTCTCACTCAAGAATTCAAGACAGAATGGGCCCACGACAGTCAAAATTTCATTTCAAGTAAGAACTTTGTTAAATCTGTAATAATTTTTTCCCTTCATTTAGATTGTATGAGAGACAATTTAGCTAACGAAAATCCATAATTTGGCATTTTCTGTTGTTTCCTTTATATTTGTGCAGAGATAATGGAACTGTAGTGGGTGATTTGATGGGAAGACCAAACCAATTGCAAGACAAATTATCATCAACTGAACAATCATCCATATCTTGAGCTGCATTTGCATTCTGGTAAGTGGCTTGTGCCCCCCTCCCAGAACCTCTTTGTATCATTTTAAATTTAATGTTTATATTTTTGTGGCATCAGAAAGGTGCTAGTTAACTTATATTAGTATCAAACTAGGCTCATACTCACGGTTTATACAATTTTTTCAAATCCGGGTCACCTGTTATGGTTATGGCTTGAGGACCGGTAAATACTAGTAACAGAAATGATAAACTTGTCTGCGTCATCTATTGCAGCATCACCCTTTGTCACTGCCCAACTGAACAATAACCTACTGCCATAACGCCTTGAAAATCATCAAAGTACATCCCCTTTTTAGTTCGAATTCTCCCGACTCCCTACCATATTTATACAGAGTCAAGAGCATTTTGTAAACACAGGAAGACAAACAAACTCGAAAACAATAAGCGCGTCTATAGAAATTTGATGTTTAGTTGAAAAGAAGCATACTCCTAGTTTATTATCTATTAGAATAGGGGTAACTGTCCACTGACTTGCTTGTTGTTTTCTTCAGAAACAATCTGATCATTATGTACTGGATTGGCCATGGAAAATGGTATGGAGAACCAAAGCACACCCATTAAGGTGGCTTGTTTTGGATAGGTTGTTTTCAGAGAAGCTTGTTTAACTCAAGATAATCTACAGAGATCAGGTTTTCTCCTAAGCCACAGGTCTCATCTATGTGAAGAAGGGTTCATTGTAAAGTTGCTAAACAGCGTTGGGAACTCTTCCTGAATCTCTGTGGTGTCACTTGGCCTATGTTTACAGATATTAAGAGCCTAAGGGATAGCTGACTAGGACAATATTGTATGACAAGTGCGTGTGTATATATAATTCGAGGGGTATTTCAGCGCTCATTTAATCTTCCCACTGCATCAGCCTTGACGCCTCCTTCCATGTGCAGCACCGCCAAACGCCTCCATTTCCAGGCTCTATTCTCTTCAATTCCGTTTGTCTTTTAGCAGAGTTACCAACTGCATCCTTCACCAATTCTAACAACACCTTCTTCTTCAAACGTCTGCCGTCGCTTTGTCTTTTCTTGTTCTCAATTTGGTACTTCAGTGGCTACTACCTCAGGTAAGTTGTTTATGTTATTGGTTAGACATTTCATTTTTCTGCTTTCCGAATCCAGCAAATATTATGGTCATCTCTTGCTTGTGTGCATTTAATTTTATTTTGTAATCGTTTTTTAATTTGTTTATAGCCCACAATTTTTGGGGTTTCTTCACTGCCTATTAAATGTAATTCCAGTTGCCATTGTCATCTTTAAAATATATAAGAGATCATATTTCTTCATCGTCTATCATTTAACAACTGAAAGGTTAAAGAATTTTGTATTTGCATCTCCCTTGAAAAGTCAGTTAAAACAGTTTTTAATTTCCGGTAGTCTTTCTCATATTTAAGAGTATTATTAAATTCTTTCCTTAGGCTTAATTTAAGGTATTGGAGGAAGGAATTGGTAGGTAAAGCACTAGAGTTTTGTTCTTTCTGTTATACCTTTCCTCTTGCTATATTTGGTAGTGCTAGTTGGAATATTGTTGTTATGAGTTTTGATGGACATGAAAAGCTTGTGACTGAATTAAACCAGTCAAACAGTTCTGCTCTTACCAACTCAACTATGGTTGAAGCCTGTCGAGATCCCAGAAACACCGACTGATTTCATCGATGGTTTGTATACTATATGCAGGGTTGCCAGCTCATATCTCCGACATGGTTTTGCAATTCACATGTAATTGGTATTTCAAACTTGCTCTATATTGTCGTCATTATGTCCTTCTGATGGAGTTCGGGACATAATTATTACTTTCTTGTCATGTTTTATTTTGTTAAATTATAGTAATTATGATTGAGACATAGTTGATTGCCTCAACCTATTGATTGTTATGCTCTGGATACAAGCATTGGGTTCAAATTCTGTTAATATATGCTTTCAAGTCGAGAGTATATCGTATCTCCTTAACATAATGGACTATAAATCTGCTAAAATGAATTTCTCTTGTGAATAGACAACGATGTTTATGGAATATCAACTCGGCACAACACCTATTACAAAGTTCAGTAGATCAGGTGATAATGTGTGTCTTATTGAAAATGCAGGTATCTGTTTGTATTCAACAGTGTAGGGCTGTGGATTACTACTGAATGCGGAAGATTGCAGGTTTGTCCTGGTGAAATTGTCATTTTGCCTTGGTTTGCTATTGATATCCCGGATGGACCTTCACGTGGTTATGTCGCCGAAACTTTTGGAACTCATCTTCAACTTGGTGATCTGGGGCCAATAGGTGCTTTAGAATGTGCAAAACTAGTTGCAATTTAAACAACTGATGTTATTTGCTGATGATATGCATTTGAATATGTATTTAGTTGCAAATGACCTGGCTGCTTCGATGGATTTTCTTGTTCCTGTTGCCTGGTAAGAAGATGGCTCCCGTCTAGGTCACACTATTGTGTAAAGTATGATGGTGAACATTTCACTGCAAAGCAGGACTTCTCTCCTTTCTGTAGTCACTTGGCTCCCGTGCTTCTCTCATTTGTTAATATTTTAAGTTCGCACTTTTCAAAAATGTTATCAATCATCCATGATTAGTACCTCCTTCTATTCAATTTATTTGTCCGATTTTGACTTGGCAAAGAGTTTAAGTAAAGAAGGTTTTGAATCTTATGGTCATACACTTTAAAATATGTCAAGTGTACCAAAATATCCTTTAATCTTGTGATCTTAAATATGTCATGTGAAAAATTATAATTACTGAGGGAGTACTACTTTTAGAGGATCAAATAACAAATTATTTTTTATTTTCAATCAAACAAATAAAAAATTAATTTTGTACAATGACCAAGAGAACAAACCAAGTATCCTTTTTATATCATTAAAATTACTCTTTCCCCTATAGTACAAGAATTTTAGATGACTCTTCTTAATATTCGTTTAAAGCATTAGTAGTGCAACTTAATAATGCACTACAATAATTAAGAAAAAATGCCATAAAAAATCTTTGCCTACTGTTCTTTAAAACACATTATTCCGAATATTTTATAGCTAAATATTATGTCACTTCTATTAATTCAAATAAAATGATTTTTAATAAAAGATTATTAAGATTTTAAATGGAGAAAATTAAAGTATAATAATTAGTTTTCCTACTATTTTATTATTATTAATAAAATATTATAAGTGTAACTTAAATAAATTATAGATATAAAATTAATTTATTGGGCTTGTTATATATATACAGCGTGTTATGTATCAATACATTACATACGTCGGTCATTTTAGAAGATTCTTTTTTGAAAATGACCAACGTTACATTTACATACACAAGAAAATTGCAGATATAGGATATCGTTTAGGGTGTATATGTGTATTATTTTGATTCAATCGTTTATATTTGTGTATTATTTTGATTAAATTGAAAAACGATTGAATCGACCAAACCAAATCAACCTGCCACCCATCATCATGCATTAGTTCTAATTGTAATAAGCTCACAAGTTAGAATGAAGATAGTGTAATTATTGCCTATGGGCAACAGTTAAGTTCAATTAATTGATTAACTTTGGTTTTAAACTATTCATAATCAAAATTAATATAATTTTTGAACAATAAATTAGCAAAAAACATTTTCAAATTAAAAAGTATAGAATATTATTTGAAAAAATTACATAAATACACAATTTAGGATGATAATTTACAAAAATCTTTTCTCGAATACATTTTTATTCCCTATAATATATCATTTGCAATGTATCAAACAATCAATAAATAAATTCGATAACAATGAAAAACTCAATTTTTTTNAAAAAGTATAGAATATTATTTGAAAAAATTACATAAATACACAATTTAGGATGATAATTTACAATAATCTTTTCTCGAATACATTTTTATTCCCTATATCATTTGCAATGTATCAAACAATCAATAAATAAATTCGATAACAATGAAAAACTCAATTTTTTTTAAATGAATATATGAAATTTCGGTCCTAAATAAATCACCTGGCCCATAACAACACCCGACCCGACTTTTCATCAATTATTCAAAACAAAAAATATTCGCAGAGAAGATGGGATTTTGAGTTTTGGTAGCAATGGGGAGCAAGAAGAGGAAGAGAGAAAGAGCCACTACACATCCTCGTAACAAGTACTCTGATAACCCGCCAGATTTCTCCTTATTGGCCTCTAAATACTCTACCTTTGCACCTTACGTTTTCTATTCTGGAGATGGTCGACCAAGAATTGATTGGACCGATTTCAATGCAACACGTGAACTCACCAGAGTCTTGCTCCACCATGATCATGGACTCAATTGGTAAACACCCATTTTATCTTTTTCCTTTTTCCAGGTTACTCTTATGTAAAAAGGGTATCCGAGTTTTATGTTTTCTTGAACACGGAGCACCTAAACCTTAACGCTACTTTTCTGTTTCTTTTTATAGATTTTTAAAGATTCTTGATCCTGTGTTACTTCTAAGTTTACTATTCAGTGGATTGGCAATCAATTAGCTTTCTTTTTCTGTCCTTTATTATTCCAGTTATATACCCATTTCCCCTTTCTGGAAAAAAAGGTGTTTGCTTCACTGTATAGTATCCCTTGGTTTTATCTTGTATGAAAAGTACGATTTTATATGCTCAATTTGATGTTAATTTAGTTTCATTATAATTTTTTACTGCGGAAAGAAAATATCAAATCTTGAATAATGGTTTAATAGATGAAAAACATTGAAATTTGAATAGTTAAGTTAAGTTATACTCTATTATTCAAGTTTGTGTAAGTGATGCGAAATAGTACTCCGTCAATAATGGTATTTAAAATTGAATTGTGAAGTTAAAAACTTATATTCTTCAAGTTTGTGAAAGTGATTTTTTATAGAATTACTAATTATATAGTCTAAAACATTTCGGGTTGGTGCTGTCATACATGAGGAATGAAGGAACACTAATAATTTTCAAGATTTTGGTCACTGTGTTTGCTGCTAAGTTTATTGTTAAAAGTATTAGCAATCTGAGAATTTCTAAGACAAGGTAGTTTTTTCCTTTACAGTTCTAAGTTGTTTCTTTAACTTTAGATTCATTTTAATAGTTTTTTCCCTTTACAATTCTAAGCTGTTTCTTCTTTTAACTTCACCTTGCATGTCACTTTCATTCTATGGTGGCCTGGGAGAATTCAAGTAAAGTTATTTGCTTTAGAGTGTTGTCCACCTACTTGCCAGTGAACCAAGTCCCATATTGTTAAGTGGAGAAGGACAACAGAATGGACCTGTTATCTTTGATTTCGAAGCCGTAAAAAGCAGATTTCTTAGTTACCCCCAAAAAAGGAAAAGAAGCTGTCCACTTACCAATGATGGAACCAGAACCCTTGGCTTTTTTGATGTCATTTTTTAATCTTTTGATTGCTAAAAGTCCATAGGAGATGTCAAACCATAAATGTTTATCAAATAAATATTTTTATGAATGAGTTTTAAGCTAGAGGAGCCTAAATATATTACTTAATTACCAGTGGCACTGTGCTTCCAAGCTGAATTGGAGCTTTGATTAGTTTGATACAATATAAGCTTGGGATAGAACCTACCTACAGTTTGGTGTATAAACAGTTAACATAATGTTCCCCAAAAAGGAAAAAAAGAAAAAAAAAGAAAAAAGGAGAAACCCTTTCTTGTCTATGTTTAGTGACCAGCAGACTATAGATGCAGTTTAGATGCAAGATTATGTTTGTCTTTTGAGACCCCTTACATTCTAAATGATGCCATTCTCCCATCCGCATATGCCTGAACATGTTCTTTATGTAGGTGGATTCCCGATGGACAGCTCTGCCCCACAGTCCCCAACAGATCAAACTATATTCATTGGATTGAAGATCTTTTATCATCGGACATCATTCCTAAAGTTCAAGCTGACAGAAACACTGCTAAAGGTTTTGATATAGGAACTGGGACCAATTGCATTTACCCTCTTCTCGGTGCATCTCTTCTGGGTTGGAAGTTTGTTGGCTCTGGTAGCCCCCTCTAATTTGTAATTTTCTCCCTTAACTTTGCATTGTTGCTGGTGTTTCACTAATAGAACTGTGCTACATATTTGCAAAATATTGATTCCTTCAGATCTTGCTGTATACAGATTTTACTGATGTAGCTTTGGAGTGGGCAGAGAAAAATGTCAAAAGTAATCCTCATATTTCTGAATTGATTGAGGTCAGAAGAGTTAAAATGGAAAACCCAGCATCTTCCAGTGAGGAGTTGAATGATGAACCAGGAAAATATGGCCAATGTACGGACGCAGACTTCAACAATGGAAAGGCTGTTGTCATTGGGCCTTCACCTCCTGCTCATCTCCAAATGCCCTCAGGTATAGGAAAAGGTTATGGTGGACCACCTATACTTGTTGGTGTAGTCAAGGATGGGGAGAAATTCGACTTTTGTATGTGCAACCCTCCTTTTTTTGAGACGATAGAGGAAGCTGGATTAAATCCAAAGACTTCTTGTGGTGGGACTGTGCAGGAGATGGTTTGTCCTGGGGGAGAGAGTGCTTTTATCACTCGCATTATTGAGGATAGTGTTCAATTAAGGCAATCATTTCGGTAAGGAATCATTCTTAAAATCTGGTTTATTGCATTATGTGTTAGAGAAGTTTATCATGAAGGCGCAATTGTGAAGAGTCGTTATATTTCCTGACCCCATGTTTGCCAGGTGGTACACCTCAATGGTTGGAAGAAAAGCTAACCTAAAGGTACTGATATCAAAGCTTTGGGAGGTTGGAGCAACAATAGTAAAGACAACTGAATTTGTGCAAGGCCAAACATGCCGATGGGGGCTTGCCTGGTCATTTCTCCCTGCTTCCAAGAAGATTGTACCATCTCATGTGGCTGAAAAGAATAACATGTCATTCATGCTTGAGGTCTGATATTTACTAGCCTTTTATTCGGTCATCTGGCAATCATGGGGAAATTGATTAGTCTGATAAAACAGAGCTCAAATATCATAAGATTGTCTGTGAAAATTAGAAGTGGACTTTATGTTCCAGGACCCAAGTAATTTCCTTTCATTTGATACTGTCTCTTCTTTCATGTTCAAGTTTTGTGTCTTTTGTTAGAGGTGTTGCTGAGTATGATACAACCTGGTTGAAGTCTTTAAGAGTCTGGCGATGTGGCCCATGACTTCAGTTGCAAGTACAATTATTTGCAAATTGAAGTTTTGGATTTCTTAAATTGAAATATTTTTCAGTTGAAACAGTTGGTTTAAGGTGTATTTCAAGTTAAGTTTTTCAAGGCTTCAATTATTTATGAACTATTTTTGCAAGTGAAGTTCATGCCGAAATGCCCAAAGACAATTCAACTCCAACAAACGGCTTTCCAACTTCAACTCCAATATTGTGTACAGGCATACTAAGTTATGGGGGTTGAGTTAGTATTTTGAAGGTTTTGACTATTGTAGATGTGGAACTGGTTCTTCTTTAGTAAAACCTTTAAAGTACTAACTCAACTTCAAGTGATCTTTTTTATTTTGCCAACTTCAACTCAAAACAAACTCTGTGCTCTGCCCTCCCCTTCCCCTCACCTGGATGCAGAAAAAAAGTCGTCTGTCACTTGTGTTGACATTGTTATCCTTTTGCACTATAAATTGATTGTTGACACATTATGCATTCACCAAGGTTTTGAACTTCTACCATACATATGAGGTCATGTGTTCCTGAGGTCATGTGTTCCTTTGGCAGACTAACTAGTTTTGGCACGAAGTGGTTGTACTAGTTCTGTTAATTACTCCATTGCTGGTGGGTCCAAGATTTCTTATTGATCTCCAATGTTTGTTTAGGGTCTGCAGCGCCATCAGAGTGCCTTCGATGTATTGCAATCAGTGGAATCCTACTTCTGCAATATTGGTGCATCCTCTAAATTAGACTCTGCCTCATTCAAAGTTGATGTATGCTCCATTTGTTCTTCTTTATGATTATTACTGCACCTATTACATGTTTTTCCTGAATCTAAATGTTTTCTTCAAGGTAACTTTGTCAGCTGAGCAATGTAATACTATCCTGAAGACCCAAACACAGATTGGGACCGACCAGGATATATTGATATCTGCAAATTGTCCCTCTGACCAACTGAATGACATGCATCTCTGCGTTTCTGTAATTTTCTTATTGTAGTGATTTGCCTTTCGAACTAATGCCTCGTTACTCATAAGGTGGCTTGTTAGTCTCCTTATTATTTAGCATGATCTGGTCTAATGCCTGGTTGTATCTATAGGTCTTCCAGCAGATACCAGGGACACTTCTGGTGAAAGGATTATTGCTCCAGAAAGAGATCCCTGTACCAGGTTTGTCCAAAACCATTTGCTCAGATCCAATCAGTGCAGTGATAGTTCATTTTCTTCTTTTCCCTGCTTCCTGAACTATTTGGTTAGATTTGGTTGTCTCTCATTCCCCTTCGACAGATTCTTTGATAAAGTAATTAGGTAAATACTTTAATTGGTTTAAGAAAACTCATGTATATAAGCAGTACGTAAAAAAAATAGAGAGCCTACAGAAGAACCTGTTCCTATAGATAACCAATTTTCTATACAAATGGGAATATCATGGGTACACCAAAAGCTAACTAAAAGTAAGATGTTGGTCCTTGCATATACAGTCATTATCTATCTCCGTAAAAACTCTCCTATTTCTCTACTTCTACTGGACCCACATGATAGGCTAAAGCCGCCTAAAGGGGCAATAATGTCCTACGTCTTCTCTTCTTCAAAAAGGCCCAGCTATGTAGGGCATCATTCTCTAAACACACCTCGTCGGCTACACTCCAGACCAGTTCAATCCCCTAGATCAAGCTGATATCATCAGTCAATAAAAGGAAAGCTTCTTTCAAAGACAGCTTCATGAGACCTGCCTTCAATTACTAATTTCTCATCTTACACCTAGGAGGTGCTCAGTTGTGTACTAGTTGTTTTTTTTTTTTGTAAAATACCAGTGTCAGCTATAACTTAGATCTCTAGTCCCTTTTGGCTTACTAATTCTTCTATCGATGTGATTACCTTGGCAACCTGAATATTTTACTGCAGTATTCTGAAACAGCTAACTTTTTACTCTCTCTCTGCAAACATTTAGTTCCCTTAGTGATTGTTCATGGAAAATAGTTGTCAAGACTTGTCCCTGTCTCTAGTCATACTTAACTAATTTATTCTTATCTGTTTACTTAGTAGGTTCTATGTCAAAACAGTCTGCCTGGGTTAAGATACTTGGATCAACATATTCTCTTCGCCACCCTTGATGTTTCGTTCTTTTTTGCAGGGGTATTTTCTGTTATATTCCAGCAATTACAGGAAGACCTGAAGAGCAAATTTAGTAAAGGCATCAGATGATGGGTCCTTCTCTTGGTGCAGAAGATAACCTGCGTATGATCTGCAAAACTACTAGTGAGATGATAGCAGTGTGACTTATGTGTAACCTTTGCCTTTCTTTGCTCTCCTGTTTTATGATAGAATTTCTTGTTGTTGATTTAGGTCAAAGCAACTTCACTGACAGTAGCACTATTGTGTAGAAAATCTTAAGCTTGAATGCTATCCAAATACTCTCCCCAAATGATGTTTTACCCACTACTGAGCATTGTCATCATCTCGGTTGAATGACATCTTTATGCAACTGATAACTGTGTCATGTATTTTGCATTACTCATTTGGGACAGGATTATAGAAGGAAGTTGCTTGATCAATAAGATAAAAAAAGCTTTTCTATAAACCACAACAATCGAAATGTAATCCCACAAGTGAGGAAAAAGAGCTTTTCTATCAAAGAAAAAAAAATGAAGTCATTGGTCTCTATGGAATGGAGATAACAAAAATCAAAATCCAGCAATATTTAGCCATGATCTTTCAATACAACAAAATACTATCCAGCAGGGTCCTGAATAGCTGTTACTGAGTACCTTCCGGCTCTAAATCCCTGGTTCTCAATCACTAGGGACTTAGTGTGCTTCTATTTCAGGACTTGACATTGCTGTTGCTTCCAGGCAGGCAGGCAGGCAGTCATCTTACTGGGGAACGCCCACCTCATCAGTCTTTCCCAGGCATAACACAACAAAAAAGTATTCAGTGGCCAAACTAGCAGTTTTATCTGTTAACGTTCTTGGTATAGGAACTAACTTCAACCAGTCATTTAAATCTCGAAACAAATTACAGGTGATAATTGTGAAGCCCATGACAGCCAAAAGAGCATATAAGAAGTTTAATTTCTGGTATGCTCCACTTGAAAGGCTGGCCCTTGTACTTCACGGCAAAGGTTGCTACCCGTAGCATCACTCCCATCATGTATGAATGGATCGACAAAACTGGGTTTGCTACCTGTAGCATCACTCCCATCATGTATGAATGAATCGACAGAAATGGGTACAAATCAGAGTCTGGCTGAATTCAGCAGGAGGAAGAGGACGCAGGACCAGAAAATATTAGGATGTGGTCCCTTAGCTGACATGATTGGAAGGGGATGAGCTGTGAGATAAACAAAAAGATATCAAACACGAAATAGTATTAGTGACGATTGTTTCGAGTTCATTTCCAAAACCTCAATTTAATCTTTCAATCAAGGCATCTTTGCTATCAAATGATCCCCGCTAAAAAGGTATTATTATTCTTGAATGCATCCCAAGTGAAACTGATTCAACAATATTTGAAGTTTCACAAATTCACAGTTAGATGACTTGGTAAAAACAATCTTTTTCCAAGTTTGCAGGTAACATAACAAAAATCAACATCTAAGAACCTGTATTCTAGTATAAGAACTAAGACCAAGATGACTGGTTTTGAATTTAGAAGTTGTCTGTGATGTACGGTAGATGGCCTGGGAGGGCACTGAAGGAAGAGATTTTGCTAGCAAAGGCTGAGAATGGAGGTCAAGCAGTGGCCAAACGCTGTAATCATGCATTATCTTGAAACAAGAAAAACGAAACATTCAGGTAAACTGAAAATACAAAACAGACTGTTAATCTAGTTCCTAACTGCAGATATTTAGAACAGACAAAGGTTCAACAAATTTTTGTTAGTGCAGCTAGATAGTGTTCACATATTTCCACACAGGAAGATAAAAAGTTATGAGTAATTTGAACAGGCCATAGAAAATAACTTCCTATTTCAATTTTAGCCAAACATTTAGGTAAATGTCATAAATACCGTAACATGTGTTAAACACATTTATTTTGCAAAACAATTCAGTACAAGAAGCAAAAATGGAACAAAATTTACCTTTTACTATCATGTACTAGATCATCAGTGTTTGTCTGTCAGCTAGCAGTTGCAAAATAGTGTTTCCATCTTTCTCTAAAGTATTCAACTTATTGCACCCAAAATATGGAAGCATTTTATGTTCAATCTCTAGCCAACTAACGGCCTGCTCTTTCCTAACATGTCTCTCATTCATAAGCTGTCTCACTTTCTCTACATTTTCCCACATCCCAAGTACACCATAAATACTTGACAACAGCAAATATGCGGCTGGAGACTGTGGGTCCAGCTCTATTAGCAGTTCTGCAGCCATTCTACCCAACTCCACATTTCCATGAATCCTACAAACACCAAGTAAGGCATTCCAAATATGATCATCAGGTTCACAAGGCATCTTCTTTATCTGAGCTAGCACTTCACTAAAATGTCCTGCCCTACCCAAGAGGTCAATTATGCATGCAAAATGTTCTTGATCAGGAAGAACATCGTAACTAGAGGTCATTGTCTCGAAAAAGGAAAGCCCTTCTTGCACTAACCCAGAATGACTACAAGCATTGAGAAGGACAACAAAAGTGATACGGTTTGGTTTCACTCCAAACTTCACCATCTTAAAGAACATTTCAGTCGCCTCTTCACCCATGCCATGTTGTGCTAATGCAGACAACATAGTATTCCATAATACTGCATCATGCTTGTTATATGCCGTATCAAATACCCTCCTTGCAACTTCTAAACTTCCACATTTTGAATACATATCAATGAGTGAACTCAAAACAATTGAATTAGGTCTAAAACCAGCATTCACCAGAAATGCATGTATTTGCTTACCGTGCTTGAGTGATGCTATACCAGCACAAGCAGATAGGCAACTACTAAATGTAAACTGATCAGGTTGGACCTGAAGCTTCATCATCTTTGCAAATAACTCAAGGGCCTGAATGCTCATGCCACTGTGGGAATAACCAGCAACCAAAGCTGTCCAAGAAACAGGATTCTTCTCAGGCATTGCTTCAAAAAGCTCCCTGGCTGACACCATATCGCCGCACTTTGAATAGCCTGAAACCAAGGTGGTCCAGGCAAGAACGTCTCTTACTCGCATTGCATCAAACAACCTCCTAGCATCGCTCATCTTCCCACATTTTGCATAAGCATCAACAATTGAACTAGAAAGAACTATATTGGATAAAAACCCAGCTATAAATACTTGACAATGAACCTGCCCTGTGATAGAAAAATCTCTGGACTTAACACAAGCAGTGATGACCCCAGCAAAGCTATACTCGTTGAACCCAATACTTAACCTCCTAAATTCTCTATACAACTTGAGAGCCTCGTTGAAGTAGCCAACCTGAGCATGGCCTATCACCATGGTATTCCAAGAAACCACGTCTTTCTCCGGCATTTGCTCAAACAACCTTTTAGCAGCCTTAATGAGACCTAACTTAGTATACCCAGAAAGCATATTATTCCAAGAATACAAATTTCTCGAAGTCATTTTATCAAACACCTTACGTGCTTCCATGTGATCACCACATTTACTATACATATTAATTAAATGGTTAGCTAGAAATGTAGTGGGGTGTTTCCATCCAGTAGTTTTGAGATGAAAATGGATCCATTTTCCTTCTTCACGTGACCTGGAATTGGCACATTGTTGAATGATAAAAGCAAGAGTTTTACTGTCTAAGCGAACGCCTTTACGTGTTAGGATGTTAAGGTAATTGAAGGCTTGTTTAAGATAGCCTTGCGAAGAGAGATTGAGAATCTTTTGTACTAAGCATGAATTATTGAGCTTCTTGTTTGTACCAAGAGTGAGAACTTTGTAAGGTAAATATGAAGTGGGCATTGCAGAAGGGAAACATGTCAAAATGGTGTTGCTTTATCCGGCAAAATTGGCAGTTTAAGTTGGCGGCGGAGATGGTAGTTCCGGCGAAATCAGCTCGTTGTGATGCATCGTTATATGGTGGACCAGCGTGGGGCCGGACCGGCGGGAGAGAATAAACAGGGTTATCCCAAGTAATTAACTTATTTGTTAAATTAACACCCACGGTTAAATATATTTAAAAAATCTACATTTTTTTTTTAAATTAAGTTATCTTTTATTTTACCAATCAAATAATTTCTAAATATTCATTTTGCACAAGAGAAAAGATATTTCATGAGTTAAATATTAGATATCGAATATCTCATGATATTCTCACGTTTCAATTAACATCAATAAATTATGATCGGAGTTCTTGAACGTTTGATTTTGATGATAAATAGTGAAATGTGAAAAGACTTATTATATATTTATTTAATAAATTGTAATTTTTAGTTATCAAATACATTAAATGTGAAAAGACTTATTATATATTTATTTAATAAATTGTAATTTTTAGTTATCAAATACATAATTAATACAGAATTTAAAAATACAATTCAAGAACATTAAGAGTAAATATGATGGACTAAATTATTAGGAGGATATACGTAGAATTTATAAGGACCTACCATATCCTTTTAAGTAGTTTTTTTATATAAAATTTCATTGACTTCATATTATTATCTTTTAGATATTTGGTTTGAGCACATTTTTACAATTTTTGCGTCGATCTCTTTTTTTTCATGGACCATGCTGACGATCGCTTTTTTATTTATACTTACAAGACACGTTTTATTCCTACATAAGTATCAAAAATCTTTATGTAATTTTTAGCGGTAATTAATACTTATTTATATAACGGCAATAATTCAATTGCTTAATTGCTCTTAAATATGTAACTTTTAGCTCAATTGCTCATAAATATATAACTTTTAGCTCAATTGCTCTTAAATATATATTTTTTAGCGGTAATTAACCCTTCTTTATATGTTTCTAAAGTCTTTAACGATACTGGATCTAATAACACTTGATTAATGTCGATAAAGACTTTAAAACTCTTTATTAATACGTCTATTTATTGATGCTAAGTGTTGTGTTCGTTGTAGTAAATGTAAGTATGCTAGAATAATGTTTATTTCTCTTGATCATTCACTCTATGATTTCAAAAAAGCTCTTTTGATTACTTGTAAGAAATAATGAGTAAAACATATTTACTAAATTCTTCTTCTTTCGATTACATAAATTAATGATTAACTCCACAATATAATTCAAACCCCATAAAGTATATTAAGCATGAAACAAGAAAAGAAAAACGTCCACAATTATTATTAATGCACCGTAATACTTCGTAATATAAGAAAAAAAGAAGTCAAATATAAAACAATACTACAATCGAATAGTTGATGATTGTTTAAAACTATGGTATTGAATTGAATCGTGACGAAAAGTAATGAATTCTAGCTGATCAATTAGTTAGGCTAATGTCCAAGTCAAAGTTAGGATCAATAATTGCCCCTTAATTAAATTAATGGAGAACTTATAAGTGTTAACGTGCACGCTTTGATCCTTCAATGTCCAATAAGTTAAGTTTGTTAAGACTTCAAAATCCCAAAATATTTGTTTTACCTCCAAATTTGTTATTAGCCCAAGAAAAGTCTTATACAACAAAAACACATAATGAGTAAAAAAAATAAGTAATAGGTATAGTAATATATTTTTTCAGCTCTTTTTGATTTCAATCATTGGCCAATTCTCATAATAAACTAAAATATTAAAAAAGTTAACAAGATTTTCAAGAAAGTTACATTGTTTATCATAAATATGTGAGGAATGTAGTATAGTCAAAGAAGATCTAAAAGAAAGCTACAAATACCATATATAACTTACAACAAAAAGACCTCATTTATTAGTAGCTTTTATATGTAGTATTATATGGTTATCGTGGTATATCAATTACGTACTCCTACGAGTACAACAATAACTGATTTTCCGATAAAGATAAAAGTATAATTAGGTCAAGTAATGTTCTACGGCTTTATAGATTCATGCTATGTGTACTATATAATAATTTATGGTTGAAATTCATTTAAATTATATACTCATCTTAATAATAAATTTAAATTATATACTAATCTTAATAATACAAACAACAAAGCTGTCAACTATTTTTATTTTTTTAAAACTATCAAATAAAGCAATTAAGTGTACCCAAGATAATATTTTCAAGAACAAAAATTTAAAATTGGCAGGTATACGGATCGAGATTTGAAGATAAGACTCAATTTGATAATGCAAATACTTTCAATCAGGTATATTAAATTTTCTTTTTCAATATTAATTTTTTTTTTTTGAAAATATTAGCTTGGGTATACACTTAATTGTTTTATTCGATAGTTTTAATAAATAAAACTAGTTGACAATTTTTTATTATTATTAAGATGAGTATATAATTTAAATAAATCTCAATCATAAATAATCATATAATACACATGACATTAATCTATAAGGTCATTGAACATTACTTAGACCTAATTATACTTGATCGATCCTTGTCCCTGATTCTCAATTCAAATGAAGTATTTTTGTATAAATTCAAATTAGTTAGATCTCAATCCGAATATAAAGCACCATACAACTGAAAAAGAAGTCAAAAACTATAAGATGGATGGGTTTGGACTTTGGAGAAAGATTCTGATGGATGGTGATCTTAAGATTAAATATTAATCTATAATCTTCAATGATTCCATCAAATTCAAGGGGTTGAATTAAGTGCTTCTGATTCACATTTTGCTGAAATATCATGATTTTAGGCATGGTAGTAATAGTTTTCAATGTTTTAGGTTGGGTAGACTAACTAACCGTTTTCCCTTGTTAATATCATGTCAGAATATNATCTTAAGATTAAATATTAATCTATAATCTTCAATGATTCCATCAAATTCAAGGGGTTGAATTACGTGCTTCTGATTCACATTTTGCTGAAATATCATGATTTTAGGCATGGTAGTAATAGTTTTCAATGTTTTAGGTTGGGTAGACTAACTAACCGTTTTCCCTTGTTAATATCATGTCAGAATATTAAATGAGCGGATTAAATTACAATTTAAACCAATTAAATGAATTGAATTAATAAATACATTTATTTTACTTGATTTGAAATGGGCTAAACAACGAGTTAGATGAATCATACTATTAGCTAATTTTACCAACCCTAGCAGAAACTAATTATAGCCTATAAATGCAATTGCTCCGACTTCCCGTTCTTTTTGTATTTCATGGTAAGTATTTGTTTGAGTTTATTGACTTTTGCCTCTTATTTTTCGGTTGTCAATGATTAGAGTTAAATTATAAAAATTTTGATTAAGATTTTATAATAGATTTGTTCATATATAAAAAAAATTTGTAATTTATAGTATTTTTTCGTATATTTTTTTGAATAAAATATTGAATTAATGTAATTTGATTGTATTAAGAGGGGTTTACCTATGCACACCCAAAGAGTAGCGGCTATAAATTTCCCTTGTCACCAAAAAAAATAAAATTATTGTTTTGAAAATAAGTTCAGCTATTTTGTGTGATATTGTATCATCAATTATTTTTGGCATAATACATTTATTGGATCCTAAACTCAGTTTCAAATTTTAATTTTGACCTCCAATTTTCATAATGCATAAACAAACACTTTATCTATCTAACTTTTAAATAAATAAATACATGAGCCCTACATGACACAATACACGTAGGACAAAAAATGACATGTAGGACATATGTGTCTATTTGTTCAATTTTATACAAGTTTAAGTGTCTATTTATGCACATCCAAAATTGAAGAACATAAATATAATTTAAAGCCAAGTTCAAAGACATATTTATGTATTATGCCATCATTTTTTGGTGTCAAATATGTTAAGTCCACCTCTCAACATAACCTTACATTCTAAATGAGGTATCCAATAAGTCATTGCTGTTGATTTATTATGCTCTTTCATTTGCGAAAAACACGCGTCGGATTTCGATGCAACAAAATGGAAACGGTATTTAGTGGGAATAAATCTCTACCCTTTTTGGCTAAATAACACAATTAAAAAATAAAAAAAAAAGGTGTACATAAAACTATGGTGGACTTCTATTTATATGAAATAAAATAATACTCTTTCTACAAAGTCTTATTTTTATGTCATTGTATTCTTTGGTTTGAATTAACAACATGGAAGAACAACTTTTAAGTAATGAAGGAAACAAGTTCCCTATTAGCACCTCCTGTTCATCGTCTGTTGTTCTAAGCACTTGTGTTGTTATGTGTGGTTCCTTGGCTTATGGATTTGCTGTAAGTATTATAATAGGAATGAGAAAAACTCAGTAGTTAAATAAAAATTCTTTAAGACTGTCAGTGTATACATAGAATCGCAGAGTTGTGGATTTGGAGTTAACAATAATACAAGAATAAAGTAGCAAATGTACTGTAATATAGAATTGGAGCAGTAGATATGATATTATTTGTTTTTTTTCTCTTATCTTAGATAAGTAAATCTTTATGTTGTGATGATTTACTTAATTAAGGTGTTTGATGAATTTTATCTTTGATGTGATGATTGTGTTATAGGTTGGCTACTCCTCTCCTGTCCAATCAGGTATCATGGCTGACCTGGGGATTTCCATTGCAGAGGTAAGAGTACACTTAAATCTGCATTTCCCTTATATATACTTGGAGTGTTTGTGTGTGATTGTTGTAGTGACAATTGGAGGCTGCAATAGATAACTAATATGCACTAGAAATGGTTAATTCTGTGGGCTGTGTAGTGGTAGCTTTCTTCAAAGTACGTGTTTAAGGAGTCGATGGTTTTGTGAACTATGCAATAACTAAGTGCTACAATGCCTGCTAATGTTACTGAAGTCCAAAAAGATAGTATTAGTTAGAGCATTGGTGTTCTGATATCTGATATGTAACACATCCGTTCGTGCTGATTCTTTTCTTGTTCTACAGTATTCAACATTTGGAGCTATTCTGACACTTGGTGGAACTATAGGTGCCTTAGTGAGTGGCACTATTGCAGATATGGTTGGGCGGAAAGTAGTACGTTTCTCTTTCAATGTTCGTCTTTCCCTCCTCATTTAATTTTCAAAATGATATACACTAATTAAAAAACTTCCTATCTGGTTTATGTTTTAATGTAGACAATGTGGATAATGGATCTTTGTTTCATACTGGGATGGCTATCTATAATTTTTGCAAAGGTATGTAACTCAATGCTCATTCTGGACTTCTATTGAATATTAATGATTGTTCTTAGTTTTTACCCTATGCGCACCCAAAAGGGTAGCGGCTGTGGGTTTCCCTAGTCGTCAAAAAACAACAACATATAAACATTGTTGTCTAGCAAGATATGGATGACTAAGGAAAAAGAATTGTTGTAATTTAGTTGGAGGGGAAATGATCTTTTTAAAGTAGATAGAAATATCAAACTAGGAGAGAACTCTTTCAACTAACATGCCATCTTAAGTGTCTGTAGAAAGGGGTTGGGTCTCTTTTCCTGATTTTAACTTTTTTTGTTTCAAGAGTGTGTGGTGGCTTGATATTGGAAGATTTCTAATGGGAATAGGAGCTGGACTCCTCCTTTACGTGGTAAGTAGCTAAAGTACAAAGCATATTTCAGTTTTCTTCCTGTGTAAAGCATATTAAGAGCAGAGTTCAAATCACAATGCAGGCTCCTATATACATTGCAGAAATCGCGCCAAAGAGTATTCGAGGCGGATGCACAGCTGTATTTGCGGTAAATGAGAAACAATTGCTTTCTGTGATTCAGAAGAGTTCAAATCTGCATATCTAAAACTGCTATGCTTTTGCAGTTCATGCTATATTTTGGTTTTTCACTCATGTTTCTGATTGGCAATATCCTTACTTGGCGCACCTTGGCTATAGTAGGTAGAGTGCTTCCTATATTATGTTTACTTCTCTATAATCATGTATGCAGAGCTAGGCACAGAGATAGAGTAACTGCAGAGAAGAACTGATTTACCGTCTTTGGATTTCTTTGTTTCAGGAGTTATACCCTCTTTGGTGCAGTTACCAGGCATATTCTTCATACCAGAATCTCCAAGATGGTTGGTGAGTGGAGTGTTAACTTCTAAATATTACATGTTGTGGCATTTTTTCCTTCCAAAGAGGCAAAGAAGCAGTTTAGGACATAAAAATAAGCAAAAATTCCCAAGACTGACTAATATCAGTACTTCCTGCTTGGTATATTATAGTCCCTGTCATCTCTCAATGCTATATTCTCAAATTATACCGTAAAATATTTCAGAATTTTTAATAAGAGATACAGTCGGGGACACTTAAGAAAAGAAACAAGTCATATTACTTTGATTAACAAACTAATGCTTGATGCCTTAGTTATGGTCTGTTGTTCACTTTCATATTTTTTCCATATTCCACTTTCTTTCGAAGAAAGGGACTGGACTGTGTTTTGTTTTCTATACTGATGCTTCTGGAGTAGTTGGATTCCTAATTTACATATTGAACTGTTTGCAGGCCAAAATCGGTCTGGACAAAGAAGTAGAAGCATCTCTACAATATCTGAGAGGAAAAAATGTTGATATTTCTTTAGAAACAGCTGAAATTAAGGTAACTTGATTCTAAATGTCTTACTACTATCTTAATATGTACAATGAACTTATTATCTTTCCTGATTAAACAATCTTCTCTCCATATTACATCGTGTAATTGAAATGAAACCTCTTCACAGGACAACTTGGAGTCATTTACGAAGCTTTCAGGATCGAGATATCTGGATATGTTTGACCGTAGATATGCTCATTCACTCATTGTAAGTCTTATCAGATACGGAGTATATCAATACATAAGTTCATAGATATGCATCTCGCTTATAATGTTTTTCCATTTTTCATCACTTATTGATCTTCCTCTTGCTATGTTAATTGTACTAGGTAGGATTGGGAATAATGATTTTGTTGCAGTCTGGAGGAACTGATGCGATTTCATCTTTCGCTAGTTCCATCTTTGAAAAAGCTGGTTAGCACCTTATAGACTGTTTGTAAAATGAATTATACTTCAATAACTTTTGACAGATATAAAGAGATTGTCGCTTTTGAAAAGGTTGCTCGGCTAGTTTTGCAACTACAACAATGGGATTCATCCAGGTTTTGACTCCTGAAACTACAATGTGACTCAGAACTATTGCTAAAACAGGATCTCATACTATCATTTATTCGTACTTCTATTTCAGCTTCCTTTTGCTGCTATGGGCATATTCTTACTGGATGCTGCTGGAAGACGGCCTGTTCTGATGGTTAGAAATTAGCATCTCTACTAATGTGTTAAATTTAGCAATCCATAGTGAGATACATACACGAAAATGTTTTCAGGTTGCGTCTGCTGGAACATGCTTAGGAAACTTTCTTGTAGGTGTAGGCTTTTTGTGTAAGGTACTCAACACTCAACACACCCTTTCCCCCAACCTTTTCATAATATGAAAACAATTTCACTTGCTAGACTTGTCAATTTACACATGAATCTTATCAGGATTATGATCAAATGAGTCAGCTCACTGCCACATTTGTGTTAGTTGGCATACTGGTTTGTTCTTCACACTCTGTTCCATAACTTCATTTTCTTGTATTCTACCAATTTGTAGCTCAAACTGTCCAGTAAATCCATTTACAACTACAAAAGTAACACGTCAACAAACGAAATGATTTGTTCCCAGGTATTTGCTATATTCTTCTCAATGGGTGTAGGTGGTGCAGCTACTACAATCGTTTCAGAGGTCAGATACTAGCCCTCAATCTCCATATATACACACACATTACATAACTCGAACCTTTTCGAGTGCTGTAGTAACTAACTAGTACTCATTACCATATCAGATATTTCCTATGAACATAAAGGGATCAGCTGGAAGTCTAGCAATTGTGTGCAACTGGTTTACTTCTTGGATTGTCACATATGCTTTTAACTTCTTATTTGAATGGAGTCCTTCAGGTATGTATGTATCTATTTAGAATTGCTCGAATCGTCGTGTTTGTTTGTTGCTCAAGGTTTAGCATTTTAATTTAATTACCAGGTGTGTTCTTCATGTTCACATTTTTTTCCGGGTTGATGATCCTATTTGTTGCAAAGATAGTACCAGAGACGAAAGGTCGGACACTTGAAGAAATCCAAGCATCCTTGACACTGCTTAAATGATACTCGATTTTTCGTATATTAGATGAGTTCTTTCATATTATTTGATTACTTACTATACTAAGATAGAATTAATTATATTTGAATGTGTACAATTCCCAATACTAGCTATTTATCTACATTATACCCTATGTATAATCTTCTTAACTTATTTTTATGTGAATTGATATCAATAAAGAAAAAAAATAGTAAAATTAATTAATTTATCAATAATTTCTTAATTATCGTGTAAAATAAAAAAAATTCATCTAATATTAATATGGAAGGAGTATTCATTTTTCTTTCAAAGTTAAATCATCCACATTTTGTGATTTATTGGTCAATGGATTTCTATTTTTTTCTTAAAGGTGAACAAAATTACTTTTTCTTTCATATTTGTATTTAAAAAAAATCATGTCATTAGTTACGTATTTTATTTCTTATATTTTTATGTCAAAATAATCACCGATATCATTTAAGCCGAAAGTGATCACCTCTTAATAAAGTGACACTTGATTTTTAGAGTAAAAAAAAGGGAAAAGGGTCTGATATACCCCTCAACTTTGTCATTTGGAGCTTATATACCCCTTGTTATGAAAGTGGCTCATATATACCCCTACCGTTATACAAACGGCTCACATATACCCCTACCGTTACAAAATGACTTACATATACCCTTCATTTAACGGAAGTTAAAAAAATTAGTTTTAAATTTATATTTATTACTTTTAATTTTTTTAAAAAATTATTTAGGAGTATATATGATTCTTCCATCAAAGTTCAAGGTATATTTTAATTTTTTTAATACATAAATTATTTTTTGACTTCTTTTATTATAATTATTTGAGTTTCTTATTCTTATTTTGTTTTTTTCTTTCATTCCTTTGTTTAAAGAAAAAAAAACTATTTTTTTTGTCTATATTGTAATTTGATTTTTGTATTCGAAGAAAAAATTTTGGTCATGTACAACAAGTTTTACAAGAATATTAGTGAAATAGAAATAAATTTGATTATCAAAATAATAATTATAAATTAGTCATTGAAACAAAAAAAAAGTCAAAAAAAATATGATTGACGAGGATTAAATTTACTCATATGAGATTATATTTTTGTAGAAAAAAATAATAAAAAGTTAGATTAAAATTATCTTTTTTTTCATTTCCGTTGGAGGAAAAGGGTATATGTGAGCCATTTGTTTATAAGTAGGGGTATATATGAGTCACTTTCATAACAAGGGGTATATCAGCTCGAAATGACAAAGTTGAGGGGTATATCAGACCCTTTTCCCAAAAAAAATAAAAATTACTTTTTGATATTTTACTTAAAAAATGACATATATAATCACTTTTTAATGACATAACACCTGATTTCTAGAGTAAAAAAGAAAAACACAAACCTCAACACTTCTTAATAAGTAACGACGAGATGAAATGATAATTCTTTCTTACTCTATTTCAAGCGTAAAATAGTTGAAAATTTTAAGAATCAATATTATACATTATTGGGTTCGCGTGGACTATTATTATTAAAGAAAAATAAAACTAACACATAAATAAAAAGTTGTCAGAAAAATTAAAAAATACACATATAAAATAGTTCCAAATGTATGACACAACTTTACTTCATGAATCATAATAACTAATCTACAACTCAATTCTATTGGTTCAAAAAATAAATAAAGACGTAACAAATAAAAAAACGCATTTCTTAAATACACGTTAACCCAATTTATTTTTGGGAAAATTGTATGTAATAGCAAACTAATAACCTAAAATAAATGGAATAGCTAAGGTTTGATTTAATTGTGCTCCATAGCAAACGTTAGCTAAAATTTGCCAGCGTCTCTCTCCCAGAAATCTCGCGCGCCACCTCCATTCTCGCTCGCCTCTCTCGCTTTATACACAGAAGTGTATAATTCTGTTTCTGTTTTGTATAAAGCGAGAAAAAATTGTATATACACATGCAAAAATATATATCTTCGTGTTATACACTTAATTATACAATTTACAAACATTTCACTTCAAATATTGCAGGGAAAAGGTCAACGAATTATACAATTGCGAATTATACAATTGCAGTGAAATACAATTTTCTCTAGCTTTATACAACATAAGTGTATATATTGTGTTCCTGTTTTTGTATAAAGCGAGAGAAAAACATATATCTTCTTGCTATACACTTAATATTTCAGCGAAATAAGCAGTGAATTATACAATTGTGCATTATACAATTGCAGTGAAATAGGATAGCGAATTATACAATTACAGCGAAATAGGCCAGCGAATTATACAATTTAGGCCAGCGAATTATACACTTGTATATGTATAGCGAATTATACAGTTTTATGTTTGCTATGGAGCGCAATTATGCAAAGTTTGCTATAGCATACAAATATGAATTTTTTGTTTGCTATATGTGAAAGTTGCCCATTATTTTTAGCTTGATTAAACTTTATAACTCTTTTATCGATTCAAAATACGAATTAGCTTAGTATCTTTGAAGTACTTTTTAATCAACTACTTATTCAACAAAATATTTAACATACAGCAGTAATTAATATGTAATAATTCCTGTTAGGAATCTAGTGAAGTTTCCTTCAATGAATTGGGATCGAAGTTTTTGTGATTGACAGTATCTTATTAAATTTGTCGAGAAAAAGAAGTTAGAATGTCCTTTATTTTCTTTTTATTTTGTTTCAAAAAGAATGATTCATTTCTTTTTTTGGTAAAATTTTAACTTTAACTTTCCACAAGATTAGAAGACATTTTGATACATTTGACATAACTTTAATTTAGAACCACAAGATTAAAAATTTCTTTCTTTTCTTTAACTCCATTCCAAGTCAAATAGGTCATCCTTTTTTAAACGGAAAAATATGACTGGAAAAAGTCAATATTAAAAATAATTATTATTTTTTATTTCTAATTTAAAACATTAACATAAAATATAAAAATTCTCGTCCTTATACGTTACGTCGTTACCTATTTGATAGGCTATAAATTCAGATACCAAACCTTTAGGCTTTATGTAAAAGTATCCATTAATTAAAAATACGTAAGGAAAAAGACGAGAAGTGACTCACCTGCCATTAAAAAAAAATTCTAACTAGCTCTTTTTAAAATAAAGTTTTAGTCGTTTCTAATTATTTATTTATTATGAAAAATTGAGGAGAGGGAAATAAATTAGGAAATGGGGAAGTAAATTCTAATTAACAAAATGAAAATATCAATATCAATATCAATCGAGCCGTTAAAATATCCTAAATTTTTTTAAAATTAAAGATTTTATGTGTTTTTTTCATATTTAAAAACAAACTTCTTTATTTTTATAAGAGAAGGATGAGATCGATAGAGCTAATATAAGACTTTGATCTAAAATCAGATGTCTATGAAAGGTAGAACATCAACTTCAATTTTACATCATAATTCAAAATTTTAAATTCTTTGTAAAGTAGAATTTTTAAATTTCAAATTAAACTTTTATATAAATTTAAAACTTAAAAAGAATAAATTTCATTTACACTTTACAAGAAGAAAGATCAATAATTATCAAAATTTTATTTTATCCAATTAATTTTTGGAGTTTGAAAAAGTAAACATTGAATACTCATAGTATAGTTTAAATACTAAACTCAAAACAATTAAAAATAGGCTTGTGCGAAGAAAGGTAAAAATTAAATAAGAAGCACGTTTCTGTCGGCGGATAAAAAGGAGGAGGAAATTGCTCTGTATACTTCTCCAGAACGGCAGTCCCCTGAAATTGCTCTGTAGTTTTTAGTTGCGGTCATTTTCAACAATGGAGTATCGTACAAAAAAGAAGATTATTTTTACGAGGAGCTTATTTGTTTATCCTCATGAATATGATCGATCATCATTCTTATTTATGGTGGGCCGTACCAATTATTGCTTAAATATTTCTATCCTCTTCTCTATTACTTCACTTAACACTCCCTTTGCCTGTTTTTGGGACTGCAATATTCGCAAATTCTTCAAATTTTCTTCCACTGCATTTTACAATTTACAGCTTCACATTTTTTTCTTTTCCAGATTTTGAGCATAGGTTATTTTTAAGAATCAACATGTTTTTGTCTATTTGCTATTCTAGAATCAACATGTAGCTCTACTATTTACTTTTGTTTATGTTAAAATTGGTGCTGTTTTGTGATCCAGACTTGAAAGCATTTTGGCATAAATCATAATACACAAATATTACCATTTATGGCTTCAGCAACATTTATGCCCCTCCATCCAATTTTGATACTGCTCAAGTATACGCTTAAAATTACATAAAATTGAATAATTAGACATGTGTACTATATGTGGCATAATACACCTAAGATGTGAGATAATTTTTTAATTTTATACAAAATTAAAAGCACATAAATATTGATTAAAGTCAAATTAAAGTTCATGTTCACGTATTATGACTGTTTTTATATTTGGAACTTTTCTGACTTTGGGGTTCTCAGTTTTCTTATTTATGAGGACTGAAGTTAAGGGTCCATATAAGTAAAATGAAATAATTATATTCATATTAAATTAAATGAATTATTTATATTTTTTTTTAAAAATGAGTTATTATGATTTTTAATTTATTTAAGCTTATATAAATATAGACAAAATGGGTTAGCATCAGAATCTATATTCAGTCCATATAAGTGAGAAATGAAACAACTTTTTTTATTTTTGAAAAACAAAAAAATTTAGAAGTCCGTTGGTGGAAGGTGGAAACAGCGTGGCAGGTTCCGGGGAAGGGTATTAAATTTTTTTTTTTTGAAAAACAATTTTTTTGTTTTGTTTTTGAAAAACAAAGGGATAATGCACAAGTACCCCCTCAACCTATGTCCGAAATCTCAGAGACACATTTATACTATACTAAGGTCCTATTACCCTCTGAACTTATTTTAATAATAATTTTCCATCCCATTTCGATCTACTTGGCACTATCTTGTGGATTCAACGCTGGTTGACTTTTTCTTTAGAACTATTGCCACGTAGGCTGAAAAGGGGTAGAAAATTACTTATAAAATAAGTTTGATGGGTAATAGGACCTTAGTATAGTATAAGTGTGTCTTTGGGGTTTCGGGCATAGGTTGAGGGGGTACTTGTGCATTTTTCTAAAAAAAAAAATATTAAAAGTAGGTTGATGGGAGATGGGTCGGGGGAGTGGGGCTGCGGGGTAGGGAGGTGCCAGGGGGAGGGGGTAAATTTTTATTTTATTTTTGAAAAAATAGATTTCTTTTTATTTTTCGAAAACAAAAAATTTTAGAGGTAGGTTGGTGGAAAGTCGAGGGGGGAGGGTGCGTGTAGGAAGGGGTAAGTTTTTATTCTTTTTTAAAAAAATAAATTTATTTAAATGGATTAGAACCATTTTTTCCAAACCATATTTGATCAAATCCATATTATATTTGAATGAATTGCAATCCAAACCATTTATTTCAAAATTCATATTCAAATCATTCAAATCGAATCCAACCATTTGCCACCCCTACTCAGTATCATTGTTAATAGTGGAATTACCTGTTCAAATAACAGCTTCATAGTACTCCTTCTGCTCGCCTTTAATTTATTGGTCTCTCAAGTTGTTGTGTTTTACCTTACATATTTGTTTATAATATATTTATATTGTACTGTATTATTTTAATAAATATAAGAAAATGATAAAGTAGAATTATAAGATAACATGAGATGAAAATACTTTCAGATCAAATTGATTGATTCCCAAAATGAAACTTTTCGTTATTATATTACAATAAATTTAAATATTCGATACGATAAATAAAATTTAANCCTTCTGCTCGCCTTTAATTTATTGGTCTCTCAAGTTGTTGTGTTTTACCTTACATATTTGTTTGTAATATATTTATATTGTACTGTATTATTTTAATAAATATAAGGAAATGATAAAGTAGAATTATAAGATAACATGAGATGAAAATACTTTCAGATCAAATTGATTGATACCCAAAATGAAACTTTTCGTTATTATATTACAATAAATTTAAATATTCGATACGATAAAATTTATGTAACAGTTAAAAAAAATTATATTTAAACATACTAACCGTACAATACATATTCCAAAGCAGGTGTTGTGGGATCTTCGTAATAATTAATTGTGGGCCTGAGGCATCAATTATTCCTAAGCTTTTATGTTTAGCCTGCTTTTGGCGTTGGAATAGTGGCATTATCTTAAAACCTTAAACAAGGTTTCCTTTCCTCTTCAAAATTTCTTCTCTGAGTTATAGAATTTTGTAAGCAATTCACCTACAATATAATAACTTTGTTTTTTCTAGATTTTGAGCATAAAACCCAGTATTATTGTTAATAGTGGAACCATCTGTTTGAATTACAGCTCCATAATAGTACTCCTTTAACTGGGCTTTAATTTTTTTGGTCTCTGAAGTTGGTGTGTTTTTCCTTATCTTGTCTTCTTTAGTAAATGTTCAACAACTATTACATCTCAATTCAAACTAGTTGGGTTCGACTCCCTCTCCTCGATAAAATTTTCTGCACACCCAAGGCTTAAATCCGAAACATCATCAGTGCACCACAACCCACGTTGGTCTCGAGAAATAATTGTTAGATAGTGATTACGTGTGACTTCTCGTAGCTAAAAGACAGACATCAGTTTAAGGCTTAATTCTTGAATCTCTGAAACTCTTACCCTGATATACTGTGCATTTTTGCTTTAGACTAATATCGACCATGTCAAACTACCACCAGAATATGTTATATACCTCTCTCATGAAGTATTCTATATATTCTCATTCTTCTAAACTTCTACTTCATTCTTAACGGTCTCTTTACTTTTTTTCTCCAGGTAGCAACATACTATGACTGGAAGCATGGAAGATGGTTTGTTAGATGAGAATAGTATCAGAAAAGCAAGTCGGCAATTCCATGTTACAACAAATCTTGTTTTGAGCACCTCAGTTGCTGCCTGTGGTTACTTTGCCTATGGATTTGCTGTAAGTATTACTTGTCAAGGTACGGGGAATACATGAGATTTTGAGGTGTGTTAATGAAGGAACATCATTTTTCAATTACTTTGGATAAGACTGAATGAAGCGTCATGCATAAGATTTGGTTCCTAGTGACATCCAAGAGTCTTCAGTACATGTTTTTATTTCCACATATCTATGCGAACAAATCTTGTTCCTCATGAATGTATTTACAATTTAATGGTAGGACACACTGCATATGTTCTAAGCACTATAACATATTTCTCAAATGAGTATACTGGAGATTGCACTGTAGTGTAATGTTTAATGCATCTCAGGAGATTAGGCTAAAGGGTTGTCACTGATAGCTTGCTGTCCGTGTGTCCTTATCAGGCTGGATATTCATCACCTGCTCAATCAGGGATCATGGATGACCTGGGACTCTCTATAGCAGAAGTAAGTATTTTACAACCTTTTTTCGTGTGTACGAAACAGCTCTCTCACACTGACCTGATTAGCAGTTCTCACCCTGTTCTGAGATCTTAGACATTGTATAAAGAGGTCCAGATTCTTTATCTAGGTGTTCCTTTTTCATTTATGTGAATGTAAATTTTGTAAGTGAACTCATGATCCTCACTGAAGTCCCATTAGCTGCTAGCCCAACAAAATGCATTTTTCATCAGGAGATCTTTTTTTCTACTAAATAATATCAAAATAAATGGATACACCAAAAACCTAATACATCTCTTTACATAGTCTGATTTTTTCTTTTTGTGTAGTACTCAGTTTTTGCTTCAATCATGATATTTGGAGGAATGATTGGGGCTCTGATAAGTGGAAAGGTGGCTGATATTTTTGGCAGGAGAACTGTAAGTCTCTTTTCCTTTACTAAATTTATTGAACTTTTACTTGTAAAAAAATCACTGAACCTGAATCAACTTTTAAAGTTTCTAATTTGGTTTATAATTCATACAGACAATGTGGCTTTCGGATTTATTTTTTATCATGGGCTGGTGTTCAATAACCTTTGGCAAGGTACAGAGAATGTATTTTACCTCATATACACAGGGAAATTACTTTTCTCCTCTCTTTCCGTGTGTGTGTGTGCGCGCACCCTTTCCCTCCTCCCTTTATTTCTTCCAGTCAGGCCATGTAACCGTGTTAAGCAAACATGATTATCTGGTTCAACTTACGAGTTTGTGCTTGTTGAAAGAGAGCTTGGTGGCTTGATGCTGGAAGGTTGCTGATGGGAGTTGGTGCAGGAATCCAAATATATGCGGTAATTTCTTTTACGTTTTCTGGATAACTTTTTTCTGTCTGTTGAACCAAGAAAGGTCTGATGCATAATATGACCTGAATTAAATTTCAAACAGGGACCTATATACATTTCAGAGGTCACGCCGAAAAATATCCGAGGGGGCTTTGTAGCTGCTGCTTCAGTAAATAAAAAACTTTGTTGATTTTGATTGGTTGGTACAACTCATTTTCTCTCTGTATAAGCCTTGATGTTTTTGCAGTGTACGCTGACTCTTGGCTTCTCACTGGTGTATTACATTGGGAATAACATGAGCTGGCGCACTTTAGCTCTTGTAGGTAATGATACAATGCATTCAACAAAGAGAAATTTCAAAAAGAAGATGCCTGATTATATAGAGGTTTCCATTTCTTGAAATTAGTTGAACTTCCAGGTGCTATCCCTAGCTTTATACAGGTGCTAGGTGTATTCTTCATACCGGAGTCTCCTCGGTGGTTGGTGAGTTAGTAATTTCCAAAGAACAAGCAGGTGGCATTAACTAATCATTGTGCTACAACTATTTCAAAAAGAAAGATAAAAGGGAAATATGCTAATCTATTGACAGTCAAAAATTGGTCTGGAGAAGGAGGTAGAAGCATCACTACAACGTCTGAGGGGAGAAAATGCTGATATTTCCACTGAAGCAGCTGAAATAAAAGTAACAAAACGATCTAAAATGTGTAACTTAGCAGTGTTGTTTACCTGTTTGTCTCTTTCATACTTTTCTGTTGAAGTCTAGTTCCAGAAGAGCAGTTAGCACTGAAATCTCTCTATTTAACAGGACTTTACTGAAACAGTTCAGCAACACTCAGGATCCACATTTATGGATCTATTCAGTAGGAAATATGCTCGTCCACTAATTGTAAGCTTTACGTATAACCCCAAGTTGGAACACTTTAGGAGTTTGGATGATATGTCTGATACTTCTGCCGGTATTCATTATTATTAGATTGGAGTCGGGCTAATGGCTCTCGTGCAGTTAGGAGGGACCAATGCCATAACTTCTTTTGCCAGTTCAATTTTTAGAGCAGCTGGTAAGAACACTCAGAATAAACTTCTGTTTTAAGTTGACAGCCTTTTGTTTATAGGGATATATCTAAAAGTTAAGATCACTTTACAAGGTTGTTCAGCAGACTCAGCATCTCAAGTCATGGCTGTTCTCCAGGTTCTCAACTCTTACTACTCCAGTTTAATAGAAGACTGCTAAATAACACTCAAACAATCATTCTTCATTTCAGCTTCCATTTGCAGTCGCAAGTATTATCCTCACAGAAAAAGCTGGGAGACGACTTCTTATGCTGGTAAGAATAATGACTGCAGGTTCATATCCTTTGCCGATAAAGTACAATTTTAATAGGCCTCAACACTTCGTTTTCAGGTTACTTCAGCTGGGACTTGTTTAGGGTGCTTGCTTGTAGCACTGGGGTTTCTTTTCAAGGTGCTAAACTTGGTGATATACAATCAACTTCTTCAGTTATGCATCTGCTTTTGCTACATTAATGTCATTCTGATTCTGCTTTATCATGAACAGGGTTATCATCCATCAGCAGAACTAACTTCTTCTATGGTGTACACTGGCATACTGGTTTGTTAAAACAACATCCTTTATTTTTTATTCATTTCCTTACTGTTTTGAACACCTATACCTTGCCAAACCCCTTACATTCTCATTCCACCTCCATATTCTGTAAACAGCTCTTTTCTATATCTTTCACAGTGGGAATGGGAGGTACACCCTGGATCATCATGTCAGAGGTGCGTCTTTAAGATGTCAAATTCAAATATATATGTTATACAGAGTCAGACAAACCATTAAGTATTTCTCCGTTTCAGATACTTCCGATAAACATCAAGGGTTCTGCAGGAAGTCTTACGGCATTGATAAACTGTTTTACTTCTTGGATAGTTTCTTATGCTTTTAATTTCCTATTCGAGTGGAATGCAGCAGGTAATTGGCACTCTCCATCTGTTACTTAAGCTTGTTTGGTGGTATCACTATTGATTTATTAAATTCTGTTGTAACTTGCAGGAACATTCTTCTTGTTTGCATTCTTTTGTGGCTCGGTTGTTGTATTCGTTGCAATGCTGGTACCAGAGACCAAGGGAAGGACACTTGAAGAAATCCAGGCATCGATGACATTACTCCGATGATATCATATGTTCTTTAACCTTCATTCCCATTTTGAACTTCATAGTTCAGACTACTTTACCATTCAGAACTGAAACACACGTGTATTGTGATTATATTGATGTTTGTTACGTTCCTATTTAAATCTTATCCAATATATCATACACATACGAAGCACTGCTTCAGGATGTTGAAAACCAGACCACTTTGCTTCAAGGATTTTAGTCTTCCAACAACTTCTGTGGTAGATTAAATTTGTTGGCTACTATAACCAAATTCTGGTCAGGCCGAAAAGGATAAGTTATAAATTGTCCACACTCTTTTGAAACATGACTATCCCCACAAGAGCACTTCACGATCATATTTACTAAAGCATTTGCAGGAACATTTTAAGGATCATAACTGTTAAGACTCCGGCAACTTTTCAACTGCTGTAAGGTTCCAAAAACTAGTACTAGCCTTGACCTGCACACCAAACTGATGGCCAATGAATTTCTTATCAACACAGCTATATGAGAAGGGGACATTAACTCTGCTTTGGAATTTAGTAATATCTGGATTGGTTATCTGAGGATTATAACTAAGAATATTCTTGATGGTGGTTGAAAAGAACAAACTCAATCCAACAATGAGAAGAACAAACTCATTTCTACAAAAATAAATCCAAAGTCTCACAATCATTTCCCGAGCCTACAAACAACTAAATTATAAATGCCAACACAAAATCTCACCAGCTTTATATTCCACAGAGGTCTTTGAAGGCTCCAAAAGTCAAATCATATAAAGATCTTGAGCAGTTTAGGTTAAACAAAAACAGTGGATATATCGGAGATCTACTTTGTTGCTCAATGTCAGAACTCATTCTATGTTATTAGGTAATTTATGTATTGGTTCTTTGGAAACAAATCTTGAGTAGATATCTGCATTACGAGGGTCAAGGAAAACANTAGGTTAAACAAAAACAGTGGATATATCGGAGATCTACTTTGTTGCTCAATGTCAGAACTCATTGCTATGTTATTAGGTAATTTATGTATTGGTTCTTTGGAAACAAATCTTGAGTAGATATCTGCATTACGAGGGTCAAGGAAAACAAAAACACCATAAAAAAACAAGCATCCAATATAGTAAATGTTAACCGAAGTTTAGTTTACTGTTTTGTTTGGACAGAAAAACATATTGAAACAAGTGGATACAGAAATATTGAAGGACCTGCAAATTAAACAGTGGTACTTGGGGAAACAAAGTGTAGAAAAGATAACTTATCACATCTCTTATCCATCAATTTGCGCCGGCATACCTTCACTGTGTAAATATCAAGACCTGAGATGTATCCTTAGAGCTTGAATGAACCATCACTTGCATTCAATTTATTAAGGGAACTCAGATGATTCCCAAATCCACTGGACAATAGCAGCAATGGGGAAGGAGAAGCATGTGTGCAAAGCAGTCATCCTCACGGCATGCAAATGAAATCTGAGAAACCAGTAAGCTGGTATAGCAGAGACAGACCTTTCAATATGAACAATTTTGAAGGAGACACTGGGGATGCACAAGGGCGATTCTTAGTAGAGAATGCAAGGCTCTCTTTGGGCTTCCAGATTATATATGCAAACCAAAAGATCAATCAAGACAAAGTATAGTTATATAGAAGTGAAGCAAGTAAATCAATATTTTTTGTTTGTTTGAATTGTGAGAAAACTACAAACAGTTGGAGTGCATTTGCTTCCTTCAAACTGGTTGGTTAAAATACATCACGAACAATGACTGCAAAGAGAAAAATCCCACCGAAGTTCCTTATTGGCAAACACCAGTCAATTCTGTATCAGATAGGCTTATACCAAATTACCTGTTGTACCAACATCTTGTCTACAATAATTAATTCCAAGGTACAAACACTTGCCCTGTAAACAATGGCAATAACCAAGACCAAGTTAGTCGTTTCATACCTATCATAATAGATACTACCAACTAAAACTCAAAAGAGCTTTACCTTCAAAACCTTACAATATCCATTTGGCCTCGAGTGAGTTTTGGTAACAATTTCCGACAAAGAAACGTCAGAAGTAGAGCTCAGAACCTCTCCTTAAGGCCAAAGCTTGCTGTGAAAGCATGCATATCATCTGAATGACAGTATTTTGATGTCGCAGGTGTAAAGCAACCATACCAAACCACAGTTAAAATGGCCAGGCGAAAAGGAAGCACAACAGAAGATGAAAGAAGCTTTGGAAGGGTGAATTAGTAAACCTTAGTGGTACCTGCATCAAGGCTGCTAAAACCAACTCCTCAACAACCCTTGAGAAATCATACAAAGTTTTATTGAACTTCCACGGAAGACAAAACCTCCACATTCACATGGTTTATATAATGGAGCAGAGAGAGTAACAAGAATAAGTAAAGAGGAAGGTCATGCGTAATTTCATGAAAAGGTTGGTTTGGTGGTGGTGGTGGGGGGGGGGGAGAGTGAATTTTGCCAAACCAAAACATGGAATCAGCTCAAAAGCTTTCAAATCTGTCATGGCTGCAAGTATCAGCCTTATAAGACAGAGAAGATGCATCATGAAATGGAACTTATTCTTAAAACTCATATACCCCACCCGAGGTGCCATGCTAAGCAACAGTTTTTCAGCTCTAAGAGATAACATGTTAAATAGTTTTTTGAGTTATACCAGATAGAGTAATAAGAACAAAAAAGTAGAAGGCCGTGTAGTTTCACCAAAAAGGTGATTTAGTGACAAAAAAAATTGAACTTTGCGATGCCAAAATACGAATCTCAAAAGCTTTGAAATCCAGCATGGCTGCAAGCATCAGTTTGCCTATGAGCCATCAGCAAGAATGGTTTACCATCTTTTGACTCCCCATCGCCTGTACTTGTGCACTCCCCTTAAGCTTGTAATTTGCTATTTCAGATGTTGACAAGTTTTATTTTCACACTTGGCCTAAAGAGAGAAATGTTAGGTCGAGTGAGTAACTAATATATTTTATTGAGATAATATCAGAAAGACACCTACCCTTCCCAAGAAAATTGATAACATTACCTTACATCAGAGAATACACTGTCACCACAACTTGGGATGGAAGATTGATCACATTGATGGGATGACAGCCATGGAAGCTCCGACCAGATAACTTCTGCGGAATGATGCAGTCTCCTTACAGCTCTACTTTGTGCATGATGGAAAAGAACATTAATTAGTTGCACACATTTCCAGTCATCATTGACTATTAACATATACAAGCACTAACGGACAAATTACTTGGCATGAGTGGCACATCATGAACAGTCTTAATATTATTCTAAGAGTTGTGTATAAGAAAATTTATTTGAAAAAAATTATGATAGTAGAATGGATTATCGGAGAAAAAATAGTATCAATTTTCATATAAAGAAGTAGCAAAGAAACATAAGAATTCAATGAAGACCCTCCTGGTCACTGCCTATTTTGCAAGCAACACACAAATTCACAGGTGCAACTATAGTGTAAACGATTAAATCTGCATGAAAGCACGACTTTCCATTTACTGATTCTCAAAACATTAACAAAATCAGAAAAGACGAACTATATAATTCCCCATTCTCTTGAGACTTTTACCTGGCACAATTTTCCACTTTTAAGAAACAATCAAAGTAAAAAGGTGTAATGACCATGTAAAGGAATATGAGCACTGAGTGCATTTACGAAAGTTTGTCCAATTGAGTGTCTTCATTTTAAAATAACTGAATTACTTCATCCTTCAAGAACAAATCCACAGTTTTTCATTCAATACCTTTGAAAGGGTAAATTAGTAAACCTTGGTGATGCCCAGCATCGAGTCTGTTTAAAAACAAAACCTCAACAAGCCTTGCGAAATCATTCAAGAAAACCCCGACAGAAATAGCCTCCGGCATTCATCCCCCATCTCCACTGAAAAAGTTAAACAAATTCTTGATTTTTTAAAGAAAGAAAAAAGATTTCTTGAATTTCCTGTACTCATATATTCTTGAAAACTACAATTTCTTTAATTTCCTTAAACATGCATATAAGAATACCAAAGTAACTTCAAAAATCCAAGAATGCAGGCAAGAAGTCCAGGAAAATCAAGATAATGGGAAAGCAGAAATATTACTCGACGGCGGGTTTATGGGTTTTCATCCGGTTGCGTACTCCGGCATGTGAAGTTCTGGTTGCGTACTCCGGTAGCGTTATGAAGACTGAAGAGTACAGAGGGGCCTTTTTATAGCATTTGAACACGCGGAAAAATATAAACGCGTTAATACAAAATATATTATTTTTTTATAGTAATTTTTTCAGTAGTACTTATTTATTCTTTTAATTAAAAAAAAGAGTTTATTCCATTGATTATATATAACTTACATGAAATTTGTTATCATCTTTAAATAGGTCAATTTAGACTATGAAATTTATAATTCAAAACTTTTATCCTACTTTATACATAGTAAATAGACTTTTTAAAAATTATAACTATAAAATTTAGCCCAAAACAATTGTAATTCAAATTCATAGTCGAACTATGCATCCATTTCTATTGACCATAATCTCATAAACTTTCAACATATTAATATTACTTTATTTCACTTAAACTAGAAAAATAACTCATAATTCGTGCAACAACAAATTAAATATTATTTTTGTATACTTGAGTATTTCAATTATTTTAAATGTTAATATATATTTTTAATTATCTCAAATACACCACAAATTAAATTATACAACCAGATCAAATAATTGTCAAATAAGTTGTTACGGACATGATTACAAAATGATGCAAAGAGATGTCTATATACATAAAATAAATAAAAATAACTCACAACTTAGGTATGGAGTTTTCTAAAAAATAAAAGATTAGCCTTCAAATAAATGAGATACTAAAACCTCCATTGCTTTAATTGCTTCATACAATTACTAATCTTAAATTAACAACTCAATTAATTATATCATTGAGATTGGATAGGTAAAACAAAATGACCAAGTTTCAGGAATTAAACCCATGTGTAGAGTTTTGTTAACCACCATACTCAACCTAGGAATATCTCTAGATATAAGATTTTGAGCAATAAACATGGTAGAATCCATAAGCATTAGAAAGTAAAAAATAAATAATAGAAATTCAGGGTGGTATAACTCGAACATGCTATAAAATAAGTCTTACGAGAAATCACTTAAAAATATGATTCAACAAATTGTTGGGTAAGAGCTCAAGCTTGAACAATGAAAACGTTCCCTCCATGCTGGAAAATGTACCAATTTCATTCATCAAATATAGTGATCAACAACCTGCAGTGGTGGGTCATCAAATAGACTTGTAAATCAGAAATCATGTCTAAGCAAATTAAAAAACGAGGACTTAACAGAGGGGCTTCTGAGTCCAAGACACCTGCCCCTGTTTCAGGTCTTATTTTGCCCGATCTGTCATACCATGGAACGGCAAAAAACAAGGGAAGAGNTCAACAACCTGCAGTGGTGGGTCATCAAATAGACTTGTAAATCAGAAATCATGTCTAAGCAAATAAAGAAAATTAAAAAACGAGGACCTCTACATACTTAACAGATCCAAGACACCTGCCCATGTTTCAGGTCTTATTTTGCCCGATCTGTCATACCATGGAACGGCAAAAAACAAGGGAAGAGGGGAATTCATAGAAGCGCTTGGTTCTAAAGAGAGGCTCATTTATGTCGCAATATCTCGTTCCAGGACCACATTCAAGTTCCCTCAAGGCAACTTATGAGAGGCTTCAACTCCCTTGGTCACTTCAATTAGTGATCCATCAGGTGGCAGCGTAGCCAAGAGAACAACGGTCTGCAAACTTCCCTGCTTAAGAGCTGTCATATGAGCAGCTTGAAAGAAATTTGAAGGAGCTTGCATAGTCGGCGGAATTCCTAGTCGGGTTGACAGGTTGTGAAGCTATAAATTTTTACTACTGGGAGGGGAATACCTAATGTTACCAGATAAAGAGAGGTGCCTGTTCATTTCATTTTGGATTTTCAAGCAACTATTCCACATAGAAACTAATCCAAGCGACCTGCTCACGAAATAACAACCAAAAACTTGCTCCTACAAAGAGAAGATACGCTGGAGGGACAGAGTAGATGTCTGAGTAGTATAATTGATAGTTGATACATATACCGGTCTTTTGCAATTAACAGTACAGCATTTATAAAAAAGAATGGCATTGCAATGTAAACTCCATAAAAGCACCAATGTATAGAATCTCTACACTAAGCCACTAAAATAGCTACACAGATGGGCAATAAATCAAAAAGTATTCCAGCACCTGATCCATGAGCCAGTGCGGTTTCTGCTCCTTCCATTCAATGTTAGAGAATGCTGAGGATTTCTCCATCCATGTACAAATCATCCATATTACATTCAACCTGGAGAGGACATGCTATGTCAACCAACTTAAATAACGTGGAGAAGAATATAATGATTATGAATGCAATATAGTAATTCAAATACAGGATAAACACACAAGGAACAACATTATTTTTGAACCTCAACGTTCATCACTACAAAACACTAATATTTATCCAAAAAACTAAGAAAGGTAAGACCATCAATGTTTCTTTTTCTAGAAAAAAACTGAATCCTTTTAAGCTCCTAATGACAAGCATAGTAACTGCTAGCTTTTAATAAAGAAAATAGCATCTAAGTTTGCAAACTTCCAAAACTCTTGAATTTAAACAAAAGAGACACATATGAACTTTCAACATCATCAAAAATCACGTTGTTTGTAAGTTTTATCTTTACACATACATTTTTGTAAAGATCAATTCAATTTAAGCGAATAAAGTTATCTTTTTGGTCTGAACAATTGTAGGAACTTCATATCAGGTTATTAGAATTAGAACATAGAAAAGTAATGTATTCCAATCACCTTTTCAGATTAAGCAAAACATAAAACACCCTATATATCACTCTATTTTTCTTCAGTAATATCACAAAATTGAAATATAAGAGAGTAAGACATTATTTGGTTAAAGTATTGGTTGTGCAATCATGTGGTAAATGATAATGTGGGGATTATTACATGGTGAAAATAAATGAGTAATGCTATGCAGGGACCATCTACATTAAAGGGAATTTTTTTCCTGTAAATACTCATTCCATGCATTATTGACAAATGTTATTATTCCATAACCAATCCCGCATAAAATAATACATAGATTCTTGCATAAGTCATGAGGATATTAATAATGACAGTTAAATACCACAAGCCAAAGTTGCATTAGTTATCTCGACCTTATTTTTCTTATGTGCCTAACTGAGCTACATACTTATGCGGATATTACTTTTTCATATGCGGCCCACAAATATTAGTAGTAATATTTATGCGGAAGTTATGTTACAGCTCTACTTTCTGCACAATTGGAGGAATAATGCACGATTGTTCCTTACAGTCTGAACGATTGTAGGAACTTCTAATTATGTAATCAAAATTAGGAAATAGAAAATAATGTAAATTAATTACCTTTACTGATTACGCAAACAATTTCTCCCATCCTTTGTGCATTTACTATACAGTGTATCTTTATTCCCAATAATACCTAATCTCAATTCTTATGTCCTAATAGTTCATGTCACTTCATAATCCTGTATTAACAACTTCAATCAACACTATATTACCTTTCCCTTATAAGACTGATTTGCAAATGGTTCATGTACTTTAACTTTTTGAATGTATAATACGACAGAGGCAAGTATTAGAGAATGTTACCACAAGAAATGAGCCAGATGTTGGTTGCTTGTGAATCAGAATTAAGTTCCCGTTTTAACCAAAACATATGACTTTATTCTAGAGTTAGGTTCAACTTCAATGAATGTTGCAAAATTTAGTGGAACGGAATTTCAGGTAAATGGCAATTTTATCAAGTTCCATAGACTGGTTGGTGATGAAAATCTAAACAAAGAACCGTAACTTACCTGGTAGATGATATTGAAGCTTGAGAATGAACTTTGCAGATCAAACTCCAATTTTGAATTTAGTCCGCATAGTTGTGTAATAATTGGTAACCAGTTTCAGGCATGATCTACAAAAGCATGGTAAAAGACTCAAAATCAGTATTACCTATGACAAAGAGTTTCAAGTCTTCCCCACAAGACAAGTGGAACAAGGCAAATCTATTTCAAATTAGATGACCATAAACGTACTGCTTCATGCTCGAAATCAAGATAGGTTGTTGTCCTCTTTTGTCCAGATAAGACCTGATAATTCACTAAGTTACAGACTCCATGTTGAAATGACACATTAATGAGTTTTTAGACAATCATTACCTTCTCATGAAGTTCTTCCAAACTGATTCGCTCATCTGCAGCATGCTGTAGAACATGCCAATGAGTGTAATGCTCAATGAAGATAAATACTAGAATTAAACAAAAGATTATAATCCTTGACTATGTAAAAAGGAACACGCATTTATTATGACATGGGAAAACATGCATAACATCTGAATAGCAGTATTTTGATGTCGCTGGAGTAAAGGAAGCATACAAAACAATAGTTAATTAAAAATGGCCATACAATAAGGAAGTATAATAGAAGTTGAAAGAAACAGGGACAAATGTTTTCTTCATAAGCTGGGTTAAAAGTACCTAAGCACGAACCTGTATGTTCTACCTCAACTTCAGCTAGAATAAACAATAAAAACATCTCTACATACAGAAGTGATCAACAAAAGTTATATTTCATCCCCTCCCCCTTCTCTTTTGGGGAGTAGGTACAGGTATAGAGAGTATTTTATTGCAAATGAAGAACCATACAAGCGATGTACATGAACATCTTACAATAAAAGCAAATCTAAAGTGTAAGCATCAATAATTTGTGGTGCACGGCCATACAAGTTTGCCCAATTACAAATAAAACCACAAAACTAAATAAAACATCTATGAAAAAATACTAATGAGCACAAACCGTCAAACAGCCTATCAGTTGAATAATGTATGCAATCCTATAGACTAGAAGAATCATTCAAAGTTACAAACATCATAGTTATCAGGCTAAAAAAATTATGTACAGCACTATCAATACTACAAAAGATGAACTCAGTTCAACATTTTGCAAAAAGATCATATCTTTTTCCCATCAGCATCATTCTATCTCGTGAAACACCAGATCCTTCAAAGGAAGTACAACTTCAGATGATCCTTCAAAAGAAGGAAGAACTTCAGATGATGAACTAATATAATAAATTGAGCAGAACTTTCTGCATATCAAATACGTTAGATCAATGTCAAAGAAACTTATACTTACCATTGTCATCCACCTTAACATAGCAAGTCCCAAAGCCTATAGAAATATATACCTGGAGGAAACTTGGTTAAGTTCAAACAAAGAGTACACTATTTATAAGAAAAACAAACATAAAAGAGAAGTACTACAAGGAAGTAAATCTCATGGAAAAATTAAATAATGTTGTGATATAAGAATATTCATTTGGATTTTTTTTTTACTTGTGATGCAGTATCATACTAAGAGAAGAAAAGGTATATCAATTTTCGTAAGAAGTCTAAGCAATTAAAATTGTATTAAATCACGACATACCATATTCTCAGCAGCCCAGCCCACCTCTACTGATCCTCAAAACATAAACTAAATCAGAAAACATATAATCCCCGTTCTTTAACTTGACTCAATTTTCAACTTTTATGAAACAATCAAATTCAAAAGATCGAGACCATGTTCATTTCAAAGAAGATAAAAAGTTTAGACCATGTAAACGAAAATGACCTCTGAGGGTGTATACGGAAGTCTGTCCAATTGAGTGTCTTCATTCAAAATACTACAAATCAAAACCTTTTATAATTAAACTACTAGTTTCTAGAGTTGTGCAAGTGGGGTCATCAACAAGAAAAACCCCAAATCTTTCCATTCAATGCATGGCTTCATAACTCAATTATAATAAAACCAATAAAAACACTACGAGTATCTATCGTCATGACTTCATAATTCAATTATATAAAATGTTCACCTCCATGTGGCGACCACTTTCATCTTTGCCGGTGAAAGAAAGGCCAGCATCTTCAAATATCTGCACAGTATCAGGTTCACTTACAAAGCACATGATAAAGTTTTAGCATGCATCCCTTACTAAAAATATCACATCTTATCGTCCATATATAATTATTAAATCAGTCCACCTAGATGAGAAACAGTTACACCACAGTTCCAAATTTAAGGAAAAAAAAGTGTTGAACCTCATATCTATGACGTTGCCTCTCATCTAGAGAGCTCTAGTTGCCAAATCAGAGAAAAGATATAGTTTAGCCACTTGGTAATATCAATGAGAGAAATCCTCCAGAATAGTGAATGGCTTCAGATCAAGATACATCCAATGCAGTGAGGATGGAGGAAAGGAAGTACTTACAGTTTTGCAGATTTAGAAGCTTCGACTTAATACGTTCTTCTTGATAGAAGACACACGGTACCTCTCATATGTGCTTTTGAACCCTGTGAACATGGTCTACAGATTAATAGAGCCACTACTAAAATGAGACCTCATGAGGATCATGAGGGAATTTCATGTTGAAGGAGAAGTATCTGAACTTAACTTCCGGTATAAAAATTACCCAAGGATTGTCGGTGTTGGGATCAAACTCTGTACAGCTCGCATCTTGCAACCCAAGAATGGATCTATCATACTCGATAACAGCAATTTGCATGCATAGACATATGCCAGGTAAGGAATCCTGTTTACACAGGCATATTTGGCAGCAAGTATTTTACCCTCTACACATCCATCACCAAAATCCTCCAGGAACTATAACAGCTTCCACCCCTAATAACAGATGACACCGTTAGGCATCACAAGAGTACATAAGATTAAGTAGGGGTACAAGGCGAGAAAAATAAAACTCAAAAAGTCTAAACCATGTAAAGGGAAGTGGCCAGTAAGAACGTTTGTAATCAAACTAATAATTTTTTTAAGTTGTGGGAGTGGAGACTTCAAGAACAACTCCACAACATACCTGCATAGAGGCTGTTGAAAACCAACTCCTCAACAGCCCTTGTGAAAATCATACAAGTTCTTGATTTTTTTATCAAGAAAACTACAATCTCTTTGATTTTCTTAAAATACGCAACGAACATATTTATTAATTTCAGAGGCGTAAGGTGGACTATGCCTAAAAGGGCAGGTCAGGCTTAAATAAGCTGGAACTATGAGGAGAGTGGTAGCACAGACAAAGATAGATGGAAAACTGTCCCAGCAGTGATACGGTAGACCATTTGGAAGGAGAGAAATTCAAGATGTTATGGAAGTATCAGTAGTCCTCTAAATAGAATTAAAATGAATTGCATCATCACTTTTTGCTATTGGTGTACTTCGAAATATATAGATGATCCTGTAGAAATTGTAAACATCTTAGGATCCTTCTAAGATGAGATCGGACCTAGAGATAGGTTTTAACTTTTGGGGGTTGCTGAGCCTACTCAATTCTATGTAGCTCTATGATGTAAATTTTTGGGATCCCAGCCTTAGTGCTGAAGATTTATATACAAACTTGTTACTTTTGTCAAAAAAAAATGTCGAGTGCAATTGCTCTCACCGACAGAGTTACTTTCAGTCCAGAGATTTGCGAAAGTATCCTCAATAAAGAGAAGGATGACGCACCAACCCTACAATTAATATTATGAATCAACAAGTCACCATAAGAGATTCATGAAAAACACATCAAATAGCTTTATCACACTAACACAAGCAGTATCAATGGTACCAACCAAGGGACTTAAATGCTGCACATCATTTCTGGCAATTTGATTGCACTTCTAACATGTAACAAAAATGAAAAAGTGACATGTTCTAATAGACAAACAAGAGCCACACACACACACCTCTTTCTATTTTCCTTTTTTGAGATAATAATTCAAACTACTCCTCTCTTAACCTACATATGGTACACAAAGTAGAAATTCTGAGCCGGTGATGACCAGCATTTCTAACAAATAAATAACATGGCTAGAAAATGATTTGGTGTTTTGAAATATAATTTTACAAAAAACAACCCAAGCAATTCTCACAAAACAAAACATAACACAAACTCAATTATACAAAAATTAAACCAAAGACTCACATTTGTTTCCTAAACTCCATCGATTTGGGCATGTATACCTTCACTGTGTAATGATCAGGACCTGAGATGTATCCTGAAAGCTTGAATGCACCAATGATTGCATTCAATTTATTAAGACAACTCAGATGAATCCCAAACGGACTGGACAGCAGTGGCAAGGAGAAGGAGAAGCACGTCGGCGAAGCAGGTCATCCTCATTCGTCACTGCATGCAAATGAACAAAATCAGTCTTTTTGAGTAGCAAAGACGGACATTCAATATCAACAACTTTGAATGAGACACTGGGATGGTCAAGCAGAGACTCTTTTGGAGAATGCAAGACCCTCTTTGGACTTCAAGATTATATATGCAAACCAAAAGATCAATCGGATTAGAGTACAACTTCAGAAGTTAAGTATGTAAATCAATATTTTTTTACTTCATATCAGAGTACAGCTTTAGATGTAAGTATGTAAAACAATTAGAAGTAAAGTATGCTTCAACTCCTCGACAATGAGAGAACATTCTGAAGGCAACAATGCATCTCCAAACATAATTGCACCTACGAAAATAAATAGACAAATAAATAGAACGGCAACATCAAGAATCAATCCATCAATTATGCTTCACTCCCAAAATTAGTTTGGCCTGCTTTGTTGATCCTCATTCCTCTGTATCTGTTCCACTCTATCAATATCAGAGTTATTGTTCCACACAAATAAAAACAAAGACATCAGGAGTAAAGAAAAATACCTTAAATCACTTTTTGTTCTAACTCCCTGTTCTTTCTTTTTTTTCTAATGTGGGGATAGGTGAAGGTTAGAGAGCATCAAGGTAACTCCAAATTCATAAATGAAGTATTAACTTAATCTTGCAAGTCTTGTTATTCAGGACCTGATTCACTAATGGGGTACTATCGATGATCCATCTATATCGGCAAACTGTGGGTTGCAAATATATTATTCAGAGAATATGAAACAGCATTTAAGTAAGAAACCATGAGAAAGACTAGACTAAAATGGAGTAAAATATATGAGCTAGTTCATGTCGATGGACTAACCCATTGAATAAATTCAAACAGATCCGCATCAGTCAAATTAACGCATAAAATACACAGAACCAGTATTATCATGAAAACAATCATTTTCTTATGAAACACGTTCAAGAGAATCTTGTTAGCTAGTGGAGTATTTCCTAAAACATGAATGATGTCATAAACAGTGTTCAAATTAAATTGGACGATTTTAAAGTTTCAAGGCCTTATAATTAAAAAAGAGAGAACCACTAGTATTGTTTTGCTACAGATGGTATTAGAACAAAAATTATTTTCATTACAAGTTACAATTCATAATTCACCTGCTATAATCAACCCAATAAAATATAAAATAGACCTTAAGAGACAGCGCAAAGATGACACTAGAAAGGATTAAACCCTCAAAAATCCTTTTTGCTTTCAACAAGACGGAGCATAGAACATATATAAACTGATATTGATACCTCATAATGGAGTTACTAGCCTAATAAATGATGCTAATTAACTGAAACCTGCACTAGAATAATTCAGCTCTATTCAGGTCAGGAACAAAATGGTAGGAATAGTTTACCTTCTTTTGACTCCCATTGCGTGAACGTGTGCACTCCCCTTGAGCTTGTAATTTGCTATTTCAGATGTTAACAAGTTTCATTACCACACTATACCTTAAGAGAAAAACATCAGGTCGTGTGAAAACTAATATATTTGATTGAGATAATATCAAAAAGAGACCTTACCCTCCCAAGAAATTTGATAGCAGGTCTAGTTTTTGCACAATGGAAAAGAACATTAATTAGTTGTACACATTTCCTGTCATCATTGATTATTAATACAAACAAGCACTAAAGGACAAAATTACCTGGCATGAGTGGCACATAATTTATGACGGTGCCTCTCATCCTACAAAGCTCCGATTACCAAATCTGAGAAAGATATAGTTTATCCACTCAGTAATATCGATAGCAGAAGTCCTCCAGAATGGCTTCAGATCCTCAGATCAATATATAGCCAATGCAGTGAGCTTGGAGGAAAGGAAGTATTTACAGTTTGCAGATTTAGAATCTTTTGACTTGAAAATAAGCTCTTCTTGATCCAAGATGCATGGTACCTCTCATATGCGCTTCTGAACCCTGTGGACATGGTCTACAGATTAATATAGCCACTACTAGAATGAGACCTCAAACACATGAAGATCATGGGGAAATTCATGCTGAAGGGGAAGTATCAAAACTTAACTTCCGGTATAAAAATTACCCAAGGATTGTCAGTGTTGGGATCAAACACTGTACTGTTCGCATCTTGAAACCCAATAATGCATCTAGCATGATCGATGGCTTCATAGTTCAATTATAATAAAACCAATAACAACACTACGAGTATCAATCATGACTTAGTAATTCAATTATATAAAACGTTCACCCCCATGCAACAACCACTTTCATCTTTGCCACTGAAAGTAAGGCCAGCATCTTCAAATTGTTACATCATACCTACATAGTACATGATAAAGTTTTAGCATGCATCCCCTTGCTAAAGATATCACATCTTATGGTCTACATATAATTATTAACCCAGTCAACATGGATGAGAAATAGTTACACCACAGTTCCAAATTCCAAGAAAGAAAGTGTTGGAACTCATATCATGAGAGTGCCTCTCATTTAGATAGCTCTAGTTGCCAAATCAGAGAAAAGATATAGTTTGGCCACTTGGTAATATCATCAGGAGAAGCCCTCCAGAATGGCTTCAGATCAAGATACAGCCAATGCAGTGAGAATGAAGGAATGAAGTACTTACAGTTTTGCAGATTTAGAATCTTTGACTTGAAAATACGTTCTTCTTGATCCAAGACGCAGGGTATGTCTCCTATGCGCTTTTGAACCCTGTGAACATGGTCTACAGATTAATATAGCCACTACTAAAATGAGACCTTTCAAACACATGAAGATCATGAGGGAAATTCATGATGAAGGAGAAGCATCCGAACATAACTTCCAGTATAAAAATTACCCAAGGACTGTTGGTGTTGGATCAAACTCTGTACTGTTCCCATCTTGCAACCCAAGAATGGATCTATCATACTTGATAACAGCAATTTGCATGCCTAGACATATGCCCAGGTAAGGAATCATGTTTTCACGGGCATATTTGGCAGAAAGCATTTTACCCTCCACACATCTAGCACCAAATACTCCAGGCAGCTTACACCCCTATTAACAGATGACTCCTATAGGCATCACAAGAGCATATAAGATTAAGTAGGGACACTAGGCGAGAAACAATCAAACTCAAAAAGTCTAGACCATGTAAAGGAGAGTGGCAAGTAAGAACGCTTATAATCAAACTACTAAATTTTTTTAAGTTGTGGGAGTGGAGACTTCAAGAACAACTCCCAACTTACCTGCATAGAGCAACAGCCCTCGTGAAAATCATACAAGTTCTTGAACTTATCAAGAAAACTACAATCTCTTTTACTTTCTTAAAATATGCATCCAAGCACACACAATGAGAGAATAAAAACCTAATTTATTGAAAAAAGAAAAGATTTCTTGATATTTGCAATGCTAATACACTCTTGATAACTATAATTTCTTTGTTTTCTTTAACATATGCATCTAAGAATACGAAAGTAATTTTAAAAAAACAACAAGTTCTTTGATTTGTTTTTCTTAAAAAGAATGCATGCAACGGCAAGAATTCCAAGAAAAACCTGACATTATCAAGTTCTCCAATTATCCTTTTTTCCCTTCTTAATGGATGGATGAAGCAGATAACATCGGCGGCAAAACTGATTTGTGGTTTAGGGTTCTAATTGGACATCTATCCGGTGGCGCACTCTAAGATGCGCCAGTAGCGCCGGTGTATGTGATGCTGGTGACTGACTGTTGGGTGTATTTATAGCGTTTGGATCACGCGGAAAAATAAAAATACGCGGAATAACAAAAAAATAAAAATACGCGGTAAAAACAGATCTATTTTTTAATTATTTTAAATACATAAAAAATTAATTATCTATGCGCTTTACGTTGAATTAATGATTAAAAAGTAAGTATTTAACGAAAACGATAAAATAACAAAGAAAAAATAATATTAAAATTGACAAATAAAAATAAAATCAAAATAAAAATAAAAATTATCTGTTTTAGAAAATTGTATGAAGTAAAAATAAAATGAAACAAGTTATAATTATTGCTAAAGTTATGTCCTGTTACAAATATATGGCTTTTTGGATGAGTAAAATGTAAATTAATGAAATTTCTCTACAATATCATTTTTGGAAAGTTGATCGCTTTCAATTTTCTTCTTTCCTTTTTCGTTTCCAGTGCCGCCCGGCCCGGCTGTCGGACTACTTCTCCGATCAAATTTCCGATAAGAGTCATTGATTTAAATCTTTTATTGCGGTGGTCTTCAAACATATGACTGAAACAAAGTGAAAAAGAAAATAAAGAAGAGATGCTTGGAATTTCATATGGAGAGCATTTTCTCTTGCTTGGCGCTACTGCTGCTCTTATTGGTACTTTTCCCCCTCATTTGGGTTTTCCAGAATATTATGCTGCGGCTTTAAAATCGAATTTAGACGTCAATTTGACCATTTTTAGGGTGATATCTTCACGTAATTTCTTTAAATTTTGAAAAACATTTGTAGGTGATAATTAAAGTAGATTACTAATTATCTATTGAGTGATTAAATTTTGATAGCAAGGGTATGCAAACCATCAATTATGCTTCAGTTTCAAACTAGTTGAACTTGACTATATAAGTGTCCTGTATCAGTTTTGCTTACTCAGTCTCAGACCTCATTTCATTTGATGTGCAGTATGAATAAGTTGATTTTTAAAAGTCTCTTAAGTGACCTTAGAATTGACAGTTTAAGAAGGTATTGGTTGCTATAGTTGTATTATGGAATTAATCACTTTGTTCGTTGTAATTGCTACCCGTGGTTGTTAATTTCTGCAAATTTTAATGGGAAGTATCTTGTTCTTTATGGGTTTGACATTTTCTTAATAAAATAAATTGTGAATTTAGGACCTAAAGATCTGCCAATCATAGCACGAACAGCAGGCAGATTTGTTGGGCGTGCAATTGGTTATGTTCAATTAGCCCGTGGTCAGTTTGAAAGTGTCATGCAGCAGTCGCAAGCTCGCCAGGTTTCTTACTGCCTGAATCTTCCCAACTTTCTTTTTTGTTTTTAAGCTTTCCTAGTGTTAGAATGCATTGGTATGACTAGCTAAAACTTCTATGCTGCTTCATAAATTTCAATTTGCAATGACGACATGTGTTTCGTGTCTATGTAGAGGTTTTCTCTTTCTCTTTTAAAAGTTGAGTTTTTTGCTTCATAACTTAAACTGATAAGGACTTTGTTGTTGCTCTTAAGCTTATTGGCTAAATTATGCTTTGTATCAGAATTGCTTGAAATGAGATGTAACCACTTATTCTTTTGTCCTTCATCTCAAGTTGTTTATCAGGTTCATAAGGAACTGCAAGATACCATGGCTCAACTGGAAGCCATACGTCATGAAATTCAGACAATTTCTTTTATGAATCCTGGTCCATTGACATCGAGGCTTGTAGACAGCATCAACACAACAACTGCAAATAGTGCTGGTATTTCTTTATTTTTGACTGACATGATTGATTATAGGCTTTTCTTTACTAGTTTCTCATTTGTTCTTCTTTTAACAGTTGAAAATGGATCTCGAAAATCTGATGAAGAGAGCATCATTGTTGAAAAGGGACGTCAAATATCCGAGAAGGAGCGTACGGTAGTAACTGTCACACCTGAGGTTTTGTGGTTTCCATGACTATTATTTTCATTATCTTTTCCTTGCTTTTCAAATGGAAATATTTATATGATTAATAATTATCAGGATCATCGTTCAAGGAGAGCTTTGACCGACATGCACAGCCAAGCCGCTGCATATGCTAGATTGGCTGAAACGACACCTTTGAAATCCATTTCTGTAGATAATGAAGGTCTGAGAGAGCTGACTGATGAATCTGGCAATATTATTGTGCTCCCCGTCTCTGCAGAGAGTGCAGGGTTGTTGCCAAAACGTAATTGTAAGGAACCATTTTTGAGATTCTGATTGCCTAATGCTTCTTTTTAGTATATGCCCAGTTGGTCCTATTATCCTGCATACAGAATAGTTTTCTGCTCTTTGGTTTATGTACTTGCTACACCATAAGACTTGAAAATGATGTGCATTTCTAAAGGTTCTAGACAGAATCTTTGCAGAAATTTTATTGGCGTGAATTATCTTACAACTGCTGGTTTTGTCTGCTGTTGCCATTTGCTGTCTACTGAAAAGATATGTTTAAAGATGCTGTAAAATTAAACAATCTCTAAGATATGAAGTCTGCTGTACAATGATGGTACTGCCCCAAATTCTGATATTTAAAATAAAAATTACAGCCAAGTTGACATATTTACAATATATGGTTCAATATTATCTGATTCTAGTGGAACTTGTTGCTAACTTTGCTAGAGATGGCGGTAGTGACAAGGAACTGCCCTCCTCCTTGCAGAAGCTAAGGTTCTGATTTGGAACTTTAGGATTAGGGGTCACATTAGATCCATTACTCCTACCTTGTCGCTGATATCTTCATTTTTAATCTTATCTTTACTAGTAATTATTTGAAATACTTGAACTAATGTCCTTCCGAAGGTACAAGTAAAATTGGATGAGATCAGTATTGCGGTCTTTGACTTGGTATTGCTGAAGTGAGGATGTCTTAGAAGAAGGAGATTAGGTGTGGTTAGATTAAGTCACTCCAAAAAGTTCAAGTTATTGTGATCAGAATTAGAATTAGCCGAAAGCACATTCCAATGGCCATTTCTGCATCACAACTCATGTTGTCTTATATGTGATGGGTGATAAGGTGGCAGCTGTCATATGTATGTCAATCTGTCATATTGTTTGAATGGGTTTCCGATTGAGTTGATGTTCTGACATCCCAAATCGAGGTGGCTCTAAACTCGGCTTGCGTACCTCTCTTGTTACAGAGAGAGGAGAGGGGCGGTGAAGCCTTGATTCGAGCTAGAAATCTCGCTAGAGAACTAGCCATATCGATCTAGATGGTGTAAATACTAGCTTGTGCGCACCCTGAGTATTCCACCAGCTACCTCCTATCTTCCAACAACATAGATATTAGGTAACTCTTCCTACCAAGGATTAGATATAGACAAATGGAAAGAAATCACCTAATATTTTTTGCCTATGTTGGTTGTGACAATCTTATTCTGCAAAACTAGATATTGGGTTTCCTAGAAAGAAGAAGAATCAGACTTGCGACTGCCCCCCAAAACCTACCATGCGAATAAGCCCATCGATCCAGATGGGATAGTTTGTTTTTACATATGCATTTTAGCTGCAAAATGAAGAGTGAAATTTTCTTGACAATCAACTTCAATCTCCCACCCATGCTCTGTGCGCATACAACAGTTTGTTTAATAATTTGTTGAGATTTATCTTCTTTTGTTAATAGTTTTGGTTCTTCCAGATGGAGCAAAGGGGTCTGACATTATGTTAGAAGCGATACTGGAGGCAGAAGTGGCAAATAATGCCAAAGAGTTCTTCTCGCAGCCACCAAACCAAGTAAAAAGTGAATGAAGAGGTTATATTTCCTTCCCTCTGCAAGAATAATGATTGCTTTTTATTCACGAGTACACACATATAGTTCAACACAGTCTAATTAACTAACATGTATGGGCATTATGTCTTTGCAGTTATGTGAAAATTAACTTAGGTATGATCTTTGATATGTGTATGCTCTTATTCCAGGCACATCTGAAGAAGATTTGCGCCATTAGAGGTCAGAAATCAGCTTCATGCAAAGGGAGCCTGATGAAAGATTGCTAAAGACTCAATGAATTTAGCCCATTCGAGTCTCTTGTTGTGGTTTTGGAGCCATGATACCTCGTTTGTTCAGATATCATAGGCATCTAAAGAACATATGACCCGTGTTGCCACAAGGAAAACTACTAATATTGTTTGACAAATGGTTTTCTGCAACCAGTTCTACCTATTTCTTAACCTTCTAATCGTCCCGTGTTGGCAGATGCTTGGATTTTTGGAGTTCTTTCATGTTTGTAATAATTTCTGAACTTCACTTCTCTTATCCGGCCAAGCTGTATATGTACAATTGCAGATGAACTTCTTTGCATAATTGGCAGAAAACTGTTGAAGTAATATAGTAGTGTAATTCCTTAATACTAGTGTCAGGTATAACAGTTAGGTGGTGTAAATAATCGAAGGTCAAAAACTGAAAAAGAATGGCTAAGAGTTCTGTTATAGAAAACTACAGAAGTTTGTTATTTATCACTTTATGATCAAATCATGGCTGTTGATGGTCAATAGCGGTGGAGACTAAGGCTAAGCACTAAACAGTCATTGTATTGACTTTCGAAAATTGGTCAAAATGATCATAAAAAAACATATTAATGAGATTTCACTAAATTTTCAGCTTTCCAATGGCCATGATAAATTTTCTCCACATAATATCTTCAGAATTCTAGGATATCAGGCTGCATTCAATACAAAATACAATTTCATAAATTGTTAGAAAATGAAGAGGACATGTTGAATGTAAAATGATATTATATTTCTTTTGTTCCTAATTATTTATTCAATTTTTCTTTTTTTTTTACTTGTTTATCATAATTAGAAGGGGTAAAATAATAAACTTAAAGGATGGTTTGGTTTGAATTCAAGTTATGATGCGATTAATTATGATTAGATTAGTTATGATGGAATAAGTTGTGATGAGATTATTATTTGTTGAGTGTTTAGTTTGTTGTATTCAAAATAATAAATTTTAAGAACAATTTATTCGTTACAAAAATACCCTTTGTGAATATAAAAAGTGAAGTAACAAAAAGGTTGAAAGAGACATTTTTGTTATTTACCTATTTTATCTCGAGATAAGTTATCCCGAGATAACTATACCATCTAAAGGGAGAGAGAACTTATCCTGATACTAATTATTAATCTCGAAATAAGTTATCTTGAACTTGTCAACCAAACAACAAATTAAATGATACTGTAATATAATCTCAGGACTATTTTGTATTATCGTTCGCACCACACAACCCCTAACACTCTGTTTGGATCGTTGTTACCATTGTATTGTATTGTATCGTTACTATACCTACAATGTTTGTTTTGATTATTACTTAAATGTATTGTATTGTATTGTTAAATTTCATTGTTACGTGACAATGAAAACCCCCATTTTATGGAACAAGCGATTTGGTGTGTTCCCATTGTTATTTAATTTTTTTTCAATTATATCTTTACATAATATTTCAAAATACTATTTTACTTTTACTTTATATTATTTAATTTTATTCAAACCTTTTACCCTAGAATAATTAAAGATATTTTAGTAAATTTATAAATTACAATACAGTACGATACAATCAAATAAAATAATTAAAATGTTATTAAACAACAACAAACAATACAATCTATTCAAATATTATATATATCATATAACAGGATATAATACAATATAATACATTATGAAACAATGGATAACAATGATCCAACGGAGTGTAAGTAATTAATAAGTAACAACCTTAATGGAGTTGCACCCCAAAAATATAAGGGGCTGAAGTGCAAATAGACAATTTTGCCTTACCCCTCAACGTCTTTTCATTCTTACACTACAGTTAGGCCGTATCTTACACCGAGTCCCAGTGCGTCGCCGCTTTTTCTCCATTTTCAAGTACTAGAAGGTTCGGTGATGGTATGGCATCTTTTCTGAAAGCAACCCACTTTATTCACTCCAGTAACAACCATCAAAATCATCCATTTTCTCAGTCCTATACCCAAACAATCAAAATTTCAACTTCTCGCAAACCTCTAATGGCTGCCCTCAGCGCCACAGCAACAGTTGGACTTTCTGAGACTTTCACTCGATTGAAGGAACAAGGCAAGGTATCACATTCCACTCCTCATTCTTCTTCTTTCCTCGCTAAAAAAAAAGGTTCCCCCTTATCTTACTATCACTTTTATTTGTATTTCTTTTACCATATTAGTTTTAGAAGATTAATTAATGTGGGTATTGATCAGAATTTGGTGAAATGATTGGATAATGATGGAAAACGTGTAATTCATACAGAAATTTTCTCTTCTTGTGTGTGATTTAGTTTCCTTTGGGAAAGATTTTATATGGAACTATGAAATTTATTGATTAGGGCAGTTTATCCCAAAAAAATCCAACTTTTGTTTTATAGAGGTCGAATTTCTATTTTGAACATTGATTTAGTGGAGAGTAACAATCACGTGGAATGTTTTCATGTTTTTTCACAATGATCGACTATAGCTTTATTATCTATGATTTTTTGAATGAAACTCACTTTCTTTGTTGCAAAGGTGGCACTTATTCCATACATCACTGCTGGAGATCCTGACCTGGCAACAACTGCAGAAGCACTGAAAGTGCTGGATAGATGTGGTTCAGATATCATAGAACTAGGAGTACCTTACTCTGATCCATTGGCTGATGGACCAGTCATCCAGGTTTTTTATAAAGGAATTAGCGCATGTTAGTCCTAATTTTTGTCCTTTACTTCTTGTATTCTCATTTTTCTTTACTTAACTGTCTTCTCAGGCTGCTGCTTCACGATCACTGACTAAAGGAACCAACTTTGCCAAAGTTATATCAATGTTGGAAGATGTAAAACCATAGCCCCTGTTAACTCTATAGTGCAGTTGTAGGGTCTAAAACACTGTACTGAACTCACTTTATTAATGAGCCCACATGACTTATGAAGCTTTTGATTTGCTTAACTTCTGTTTTTTGCTCCAGTTTCTTTGTTTATTTTGGCCTATGATGTCAAATGTCCTATATGAAATTTTAACCTCTTTCCCCAACATTTGGCAGGTTGTTCCTCAGTTGTCCTGTCCTATTGCTTTGTTCACCTATTATAATCCAATACTTAAGCGCGGTACTGAGAAGTTCATGGCCACTGTAAGGGATACTGGTGTACACGGTAATCTTTAGTTCAATGTTAAAATTATTAGTGCTACAATGTTTCTTACCAAAAGATATGCATTGCCCAAATAACATGAAACATTCAATGACTCTTCATGTATGCCTTTCTTTCCATTGTGAATTCAAACTTCTACTGGCATGGAGTTGCCCTTGGGATATGGCGTCTTATATTGGTTCTTTACCGTTTAATATTTCAACTTAGTGCATGAAGGCCGGATTAATCTTCTATCACAACGCATAACCTGCATTAGTTTCAGCGGGATACTTAGGCCATAAAAGGAGATGGACGGTACTAGATTTTCTAGCATATGAAGGATCTGTGAACTGGTGACCATTACTTTATAATTCTCTTCTGCAGTGGAGTAGTTCTTTTTATGCTTCTGACCAGTGTTGTCAAAGACGCACTTTAGTGCTGAAGTGATGCGCAAAACATGTTGAGTGCTCTGCCTCGCTTAATGGGCGCTTCAATTTCGTCATAAAGGCTCTGTCGCTAGTTTTCCTTGCCAATGAGTGTATTCCTGAAGAGGCAACTCTAAACAATTGATATTTCATTCTCAACTCTATTCCTGACTGGGTCTTTGAAAAAAAAATTCAATTTCTTTGTCCATGTAAGTTATTCATGCTTAAAATTATTAGTCTTGAACTACACCATACATATTTGTGGCCTTTCTCTGCTTGGAACCATTTTTCCTATAAGCATTCATGTGTGTGCAGGTCTCAAATCATGAATTGGTTTTGATTGGTGTGTATCAATGTATATTAGTTTTACCTGGAAACAATTGCAGATCTGCATTGGTTGAGTTCCTAATAATTGTTGCATTTTCAATTGGTGCTGATAATGAAGTCTTCTTTCATACCATTGACCTACCCTGATTTGTACATCATTCTGAATTGTCATGTCTCATGGTTATAGATAATTCTGTGTTTTTCCAGGACTTGTTGTTCCAGATGTTCCTCTAGAGGAAACTGAAATGTTGAGAAAGGAAGCTGCTAGGCATAATATTGAATTGGTTAGTTTTTGTGCCAAATATCTATTTTAATTTTCAACTCACCTGAGATGCCCCTTTGGACTTCGGTTTTGGCTCATCATTTTCTTGATTAATCTGTTTAAAGAAGCAAATCATTTACCTCAAGTATGCAGTAAGTTTCATCCTGCTATATCTCCTTCATGATAAGGTAGCAATTTGCTTACTCTGTATTCCACTCTGAGACAGGAGCAAGTGCTTGTCTGTGATTTGCTTATGCACTTCCTTACATGTGTTTAGGAAAATAGCATGCAATGATTTACTTGAAGAAACATTCAACAATCTGAATCTATGCATCTGATGTTTTTGGAATTTAGAAGCGTTGACATTTTCAATCAAATTTATGAGACTCTTCTATGTTTTATGTTGCATGATTCTTGGAGTACATAGGATTATGTACTTGTAATTTTGTTGTTGTAGAGAGTGGACTTTATATCTATATTGATGATATATATTAAAAGGAATGATCCACATTTCAACGGGTTCATCCAAACTTACAAGCAATTTTGTTTCATTGATTCTTCTTCTCTTGTTTTTATTTCACGTCTTCTTGTGTGCTTATGTATAGTGATCTCTATGTGAATGCTTACTGATATTTCTAGACTTGTTTTCTTGTTTGGCTTGACCGTATAGTAAGATCATTCACTTGCTTAATTTGCCTTCTGCTTTAGGTATTGCTTACAACACCAACTACTCCAAAAATTCGCATGAAAGCGATAACTGAAGCTTCAGAAGGATTCGTGTATCTTGTAAGATATTCTCCTCCTCTTTAAAATAAAGCATCTTTACCATTACTACTTTTGCTAACCAAAAGGAGTAGCAACATTTTGAGATTTTGTTATATGTCCTATCCTCCCTTTTTGTTTCCTGGGTTTCAAGTGTAATTTATTTGACTTACATTTATACACACGTGGTAGTATTAGTCCAGATTCTCATTAGTCGGTGGACACTTGCTGACTTGCATATCAAAGCTCCTTTATTTCTATCCCTATACCATGTGTATGTACTATTATTATGATTTTTGCTTCAGTGTTAATAAAAATATATATGTAGTAAGGTAAATATGAATTTAGCTAGTCAATTACAAACAACGGATTGAACAGCATGACATAAATGTTACTTTTAGCAGGAGAAAATTTTTCTGAAGAGCTTTAGATCAAACTTCCTGATCTATATAGTTTCAGCTTTAAAATTTACCAGGGATCTTTTATTGTATCTTTTCCTTGTTCACTTGTGATACACTGGTGTAGATGCTAATTTCTTAATTTTACTTCTTACAAGTAAAAGTTAATATGTAGTCTTTAACTTGCAGGTAAGTGCAGTCGGAGTTACTGGAGCTCGTGCATCTGTGAGTTCTAAGGTTCAGTCTCTCCTGCTAGACATTAAAGAGGTGTGTTTTAAGCTTCTTATATTTCCCTCATTGAGCCTTCATATCCTTAATGCCTAAGCTGATATATCTTAAACTCTAATATACTCTGCGATGGGCTTCAAAGTTGGAGTGGTATATTGTGCAAAAATACAACTCTCAGCATGCTAAACCTTCCCTCAAATTATGCCAAGAACAATGACGAAAATTCGAACTCTTAATTTATCCGGGCATTGAGCTTCACTACCTTTTCTGAACTTCAGATATTTGCCTCTCTTTTCTTTCTTCTGTTATTCCATCCAAATGATCAGGATGTGCTAACATTCAATTAGAATCCACAAATCCATCTTTGGACTCTTTAAGTGTCAGTTGAGGGGCTACATATTTAAGGGATAATTATAGAGACCTCCCCTCTAGCTTAACTTTGCTACTCTAACCTCCCTTGTGGTTTAGGATATTATGTGTGCGTCCCTTATTTTATTTTTCAATTATTATTGATATCTATATATACTAACATAAAACATTTACATTATGGAAAAGTTAACCTTACTAATATAAATCTCTTTTATTTGACTCAAAGATAAATATTTTATAGGTCAATAAATTAAAATTAGTATACGGTCAGTTCCTCCAAACTACCTGCACTATCTGTAACACCATCCATCTTGATACCATCAGCGCCGTACGCCATTTTTATCCCCTCAAATAGCCCATCCCAATTTTGAATTGCTCATTTTTCACAAACAAAAGAACAGACTTCATACGCTCACACGTACTCACACCAACTTCATTTTCAGAAACCATCAACTTCTTTGTTATTTGACTATTTGTACCCAAGCAAATGACTATACAAAGAAAAGACCAAAAAAGGAGAAGGATAAATCATTACTTCTTTGATTTGCTTGTTTATCTTCCACCTGCACAAGAGGAGTTCTCCATTGCATCTTGACCTCTTCCATCCTCATAACCCATGATCTTGTTTTCATGTAATCCGCTCCATCATGCCTCGACTTGAGGCACCATACGAATCCCCTCTCCGTCAATTCATTAATTAACCGTATGAATATTAAAGAAAAGGTTTAAAATAATGGTGAACTTGTCCTATTGTATTTTATGTGTATATTAGTAAGTAGTTGAAAAGAAAATTGTTATAGAGAAGTCAAAATAAGGGGAGCTAGGTGTAATATACCTAAACCACAAGAGAGGTTAGTGTTACAAAACTTAACCTGGGGAAGGTCTCTAAAATTATCCCTTAAGTACACGACTTTGTACTATCTTATGTTGATAACATATGAGAACAAATTTAAGGTCACAAGGCTTGGTGGATTTATAAAAAAAGAACACATATTTTTGTCTGCTGTTTCGTACAATGGCACATTCACGACCATTGGATTCCATAATGTGTGTCAGGCCACTTGGTAAGTAAGTCGATCAACTATAGTTGCTTTGGTTATCATTTTCACCAGGCACGTGTGTAATTATAAAATGTGCTTTGAGCTCGTATGAGTTTCTTACTCTTATTTGTACTCCCAAGTTTCAAGTACTAAATTATTAGACCTGTAGGGAACTTCTCCTGTGCTAATCCATTTTTTGACAGGCAACGTCTAAACCAGTGGCAGTCGGATTTGGCATTTCAAAACCGGAACATGTTAAGCAGGTCAGTTTATCAATGCCTTGAGCAAGGTGACAGAGAGGTGAGAAATGGTTTTTTTTTACAGTAAACTGATTTGCATTAATCATGTATTGCAGGTGGCGGAATGGGGAGCTGATGGCGTCATTGTTGGTAGTGCAATGGTAAGAATATTAGGTGAGGCAAAATCGCCGGAAGAAGGCTTGAAGGAATTAGAGGTCTTCACCACATCTTTAAAGTCTGCACTCTCTTGATCAGTGGTAGCATTGATGATTTTGTTTTCTCAAAGTTTCGGCCACCTCAATTTTTAAACCTCAGCTCTTAGAAGCAAGTGGATCTTGAAATAGATTTGTCTGATTTAAGCTTTAGAGTTGGACATTCATACTCTAGCTTGTATTAGATGCAAAATTGTTTTCTATGGTTATTTACCTTAATCAGAGGTCCTGAGATTGAACTTTTTAAAATAATTTTTTTTCCTTTTGTTGTTGAAAATGCCTCCTCTGAAAAAAAGTTCTATAATTTGAATCTAATGAGATTAAATGCGAATAATGCAATCTCTTCAGTTTTGAATCATTCTTTATTAGGTTGAACATTCCTTTTTTTTTGTAAGTAGACAGAACTGCACTTAAAAGTGGACCTCATTTTGTTACCGTATTTGAGCAAATGCAATAATGACTTTCGGTACTAATAAAGAATATTAATGAAGAAAATGAATGGATGATTAGTCCATGCACAAAAGATAATGAAGAGAGTGATTTAATTTCCTGTTTGAAAGAAAACAAAGAAAGAGAAGATGGAGAGGTTTCAAAAAAAAAAAATCAATAATTAGAAAATTAACGTAAAAATCAATTTTTGAGGAAAAAAAAAGAATATAAATAGTAATGTTATCAGTGCACATAAAGTGCTCGTCACATCACAGAATGCTCACCCAAAAGGCAGAGGTTGTAGCGACTGCGAGTTATCTTCAGGTTAAAAAAAAATATGTTATGTTAGCTCACTTTTTATTACCTAACTTTTATATTATATTAATTAGCTAAACATATTCCAGCAATGAGCTCCAATATAGATGGAAATATTTCACCACCCTAAGTATATGTACATTTTAACGTGATAGAATGAGAAGTAAAATTTTATGTACAAACAATTTTCAAATAAAGTTGATTTGTGATTTTGGTAAAGTAATCTCTTCATAACTATCTTGGTGTATTATTCATCCATAACAATTCTTATATTATAATTTGTGCATGATTAGACCAAAAAAAAATTCATATTTTCAAATAACAAACTTCACTGATTTTTTTCGTGTAGTGCATTTCATCCACCATCTTCTTCCTTTAAAAAGTTCATTTTTTTCCCAACGCGATCGAAATAATTATCTACCTCAAAAATATATACCCAAAATTTGACTTAATTAACAATATGTACTTTACTAAGAAATGTCTCTTTATGTTTTAGGGCAAATATGATTTGCATGTTAACACATCCATACAATAAACCTTTTTTTGTTGTGAAAGATGGTAACATTATTATACTAGCATCATGATTCATGATACGCCCCCCCAGCTATAATAGACATTTTCTTATTATAGATCGATCAATTTTAATATTCTAATATTTTAGGGCAAAATGAGAAAACAAACATTTAACTGAGAAGTAATATATAAGTACGTCCATACGTAACTACCTTGGTATCTCCATTACTCTTTGCATGCCTTCTCATTCAAGAATTTGGGAATTAGAGCCTAGAGGTTTTTAATTTGTTATACGGCATAAAATGTAATTATATAAACAATAAACAAATGTTAGGAGAAAAACATAATCCTTTAATATATATGGGGTAAATTTTTTCGTAAAGTAACTGCAATTTGATGCTGAAAAGTATTTTTTANACATCCATACAATAAACCTTTTTTTGTTGTGAAAGATGGTAACATTATTATACTAGCATCATGACACGCCCCCCCAGCTATAATAGACATTTTCTTATTATAGATCGATCAATTTTAATATTCTAATATTTTAGGACAAAATGAGAAAACAAATATTTAACTGAAAAGTAATATCTAAGTACGTCCATACGTAACTACCTTGGTATCTCCATTACTCTTTGCATGCCTTCTCATCAAGAACTTGGGAATTGAGCCTAGAGATTTTTAATTTGTTATACGGCGTGAAATGTAATTATATAAACAATAAACAAATGTTAGGAGAAAAACATAATCCTTTAATATATATGGGGTAAATTTTTTCGTAAAGTAACTGCAATTTGATGCTGAAAAGTATTTTTTTAAAATGTTGTTCATACAATTAAACACAAATCAATGTGCTACACATATATAAGTGAAAACATATATACTTTAAAAAATAATATGTTTGATGATAAAAATAAAAGTTAAGGTGAGAAAAGTATATACTATAACAACAATATGATAGATTACATACAAAATTGGATCTGCACTTGAAGTCATAGGTTCATAACCAAGACTCGATAGCTTTAATAATTTGATCCAAATTCTATATTTATATGAAAAAATTCACTTAATATATATAAATAATTCCATTTAAAACAAAACCAAAATGCAAAAACAATTCATATATATAAAAGTTGAGAACTGTAAAACAACAATAACACTTCGCTAAAACAACCAACAATTTCTTCAGAAATTCATTAAGTAAAAATTTATAAAAAAAACTATAGATTTAATTAAGAAATTCATGGATCAGCTTTCTTGGCTTTTTAGGCATTACAGACGTTATTGGTGATCCCTTCCTCTTTGCTTCAACAGTCCTATAAAAATTAAAATATCAAAATAATTAACAACAACATAAAGAAAAAAAGATAATCATAAGATAAATTATTTTTAAAAAATTTAAGACGCAAATCTCAATTACCTTGATGATGACGCAAGTCGATGAGATTCAACATGACTTGTTATTATTTGATCAATTTTTTTACTAAGCTCAGGAACTTCCACGAGCAAGGGGTGCGTCAGGACCAACCCACAGAATGGACAAGTAACAAGTACCTATATGAAGATAAAAAAAAAAAAAAGTCACAAAATTCTTCATTTGTACTATATATACATTATATGAATTTAATTTAGCTAGGTTTTATAAATGTCTTTTTCTCGATATGTAATTGTTTTTATACTATTTAACGAGGTGAGGATTTTATATCAACCTCCTGTCCTTTCAGCACCACTATTAATAGGTGAATGACTTTTAAGACATAAAAACTCGACGAATCCATAAATTATTGTCATATTTAAGTTTTTTCTACCAAACAAAATATTAAGACGACTTAATTTGAATACTCAAAACTTTTATGTAGAATTTTTTCATTCACTTATATGATTAGCACACAATAATCATATAATTACTATATATATATATTTTAAGCAAGACACAATTAATTAACAGGAGTTTGAGTCATAGTATATAATATAATAACCCAATAGACTTACCTTATTGTCAACAAAAACAGTTGTCATCTTATAAATATTTGATGAATCATATTCGAAGCTTTCAAAATCGCTCGTCGAATCTAACAATGACAAAAATAAAAAATGACAAAATTATCTAAAATTTGCAAGCAAACAAGACATTTTCTTATTAAAATTACATTGAACTCTTTTTATGATATTGAAACGTAAAGTAATAATCTAAATTATTTAACTATGTGTTTATGATAAATAATTGTATCTACGAGAAAAACGGTGAGTAGAAAACCTAACAAATTATTAATATGCATCCACGTATATAACGCGGAAATTTGTATACATTTTTTAATGATATCCACTTTAAAAAAAAAAATAAAATTGAGGGATATATTATTTGCCCCTTTCAACACAATATTCTTTTGTGGACAATTTTAAATCTACGGATCGATACATTTATATTCAAATAGTAATAAAAGTATTATTTCTCAGATCTAATGGTCAGGTTAAAGTATTATATGAAAGTTACTCTTTTAATTATTTTTGAGAATTTCTTTCACCTTGCAACCACTGAATAATAAATCACTTCATCAATAAATTGTAAATCCTTAGAACCACGGTCTCCATACTTGACCAAATTTTGTTAGACATTTAATTTTATATATGCAATTGAAAAAAGACCTAACTAATTTGCAAGAGTAAAATAAATAAACGTGATTGCAAAAAATAGAATGAAATCACAACATTAATTCCACAGTTCATAAGAATTTTATGTATTAAAAATGAATCCTACATTGTTTTAAAGATTAAGATTGATAAATTTACCTCGAACAGGACTCCAGTCCATAGATATACCCATTTCCAAATGAATTTTGTTGGCCTAATAAAATAACCACATAGATTTTACTTAGCTTGAAATTGAAAGAAAATAATATATAAATACACACAAATATTTAATTAATTTTACTTTAAATTTTATAAAATAGACAAATAAAGAGAAAGAGAGGAGGATATGCAATTGAAAATATTGGAATTACCTTCACAAAAAAGTTTATTGAATAAAGAAAAGTGAGTGAGTTACATATTCACGAGCTTTATACTAAACGACAGTACTATATATTTAGTTAAAATTATACTAATTTTAATTATTACAAATGAAATACATTAAAGGAATAATCATTAATAAATGTATTAAACAAAAAATATTAATAGATTCATCTAAATATAAATTTGAACAAATTAAAAGGCATATGATGAGATGATATGATAAATTAATTATATTTTTACTATTTATGGTGTTTTAGTGTGAACACGTTATTTTAAGACAATTTAATTAATGGATTAGAGAATTTGGATATTATCTACATATAATATTAGCCATATGTAATTATGAAGTTTGACTGATTTTCTTTAAAACTTGACCAATATATTCAACGTATATATTTAACTTTTTACGTTATAATATAATGGGGGGTTGACGTGGGGATGGGGTAGTTGAAATATATATATTTTAACATAATGACGATTGACGAAGTTACATTTTTTACTTTAAAAAATTAAAATATAAAGAAATTGATCTACGAAAAAGATAAAAATAGTCACTTTTTTTATTATTCAATAAATAAATAAAAATGTTTAGTTTTTATTTTATGGAGAGAATATTTATTTGTCTTATCTTAGATCTAAAAGCATATACTCTCTAGGACAAACCATCTAAAAGAAAGTGATTTTTTTTAATGTAGTATTCTTTTCAAATACAGTATCAACTTCTTACTATTTTTTTTAAGTGATAGTAATGTTTGATTCATTAATTAGTTTGTTCATATTTTGAAATTTTTTTACATAATAATGAATATTAGTGTCGCAGGAGCATGATTGAGTGATTGGAGGTAAATCTCCTAAGTAGAAAATTTAGAATCGAATTTAGATTTCTTTTACACACCAGAGCTTATCGTATAAAAGTTTTCTAAAATGATCATTTTATCAAGACATTTGATTAATTGATTTTGATTAGTTATCAAACTTAATTAATTAGAAAAGACTTTAGGTCTTTAGCTTATACAATCATATATACAAAAATATAAAAATTCCTTTTGGAAACGAAGGGCCGTGATACTGGTGGTCACATGTCTATTTTTTCTTCCTAACAAAAATAATAAATTGTTATATATTAAGTAGAATTGCTAAAAGTTATTTAATTAACATAAAAATAAAAAATGTTAATACATAATATTATTATATCTATTATTTACGTAATTTCTAAATATTATTCTATTCATCTCAACTCATATAATGCATTTTGAGATTCAAATAAATTTATTTTTTATCATAAATTTTTATATATATATCTATTAAATATTTTAAATTATACATCATTTACAAATATATAAATTCTTTTTTAAAAAAAAATTTAAAAATTTCAAAGTAATAAATTCTCATTCGGAATCAAGCCAAATAACATATGGAAAGAGTAGAGCCGCAGCCTATATCTGACTAAGCAAATCTTGGACAATAACTGACGTTTGATATTTATTTTTAAAAAATTCATTGTATCCGTGAAGATGAACACAACCAGAGAGAGCAGCTGTACTTTTATATAGGATGATTCATCTTGACAACAAAAATCAAAATAATATATTTTTTGAGAAATTAAACTTAGTTTAGTTAAGTATAAGGTTAATTAGATGGAGAGGCCAGAAAGAATAGAAGATGGATTTACAACCACTGATCCTTTGCTTTCTACTGGTGGTGATACTCCGGCACCGCCCACACTCGCCGTCGTATTCAGCACCTTGGTTGCCGTCTCCGGCTCCTTTGTTTTTGGTTCTGCTGTAAGTTCAGTTATTGCTTTTATGACTTTAATTTGGAAGAAAATATGTAATTGGAAGTGTCATGATTGGCTAAAGAAAAAACACTTAATTGAATAATTAAGTATTTCTCATTTTGAGAATAAATGAGAATATTATCGATCGATCCTGCTTAAGATTATGTTTTTGAACAAATTAAAAAGTAACACACTTGAGTAAGTGTAATAGAATTTATCAAATGTAAATTTGTAACACTGTTTTGGATGGAAGGGTCCACTCTTTCACTGGTTCTACTCATAAATTATTCTACTTTTTTGTTCTTGTTTTTTATACCCCTGGATTTTCTTATGGTATAATTATGAACCCCTGAAGTTTCTGAGTATTACACCATGCTTGTGAAGTTTTTAATATGCAAGAAGTTACCTTGATTAAGGTTTTATAGTTTCACTGTTGTCCTTTTAATATGTTGTCTGTTGTCTATTCATATGCAGGTGGGATTTTCTTCACCCGCTCAGAATGGGATAATAAAGGATCTTGGCCTCTCTGTGGCAGAGGTAAGTTCTAACATTAGCCAAAGAGGAAATTGTGTGTGTTATATATATATATATATGTGTGTGTTTACGCGCGCTGAGACAACATTTTTTGCTTACTTATAAATGGAGTACTTAAATGAATTTATGGTCTTGTATGTACTATTTTACAATTTTCAGTACTCTGTATTTGGTTCAATATGGACAATTGGAGCGATGATAGGTGCTGTAATGAGTGGGAAACTAGCTGATCTTTTCGCCCGTAGAGGTGTAAGTTTTCAGTTTGTTGGTTAAACATCTTCACTAAGTTTAGTACATTTTAATTATTCATGTCTGATCATGCAGGCAATGGGCTTCTCTGAGTTGTTTTGTCTTTTGGGATGGCTTGCAATTATTTTTGGCAAGGTGTATATTCATCTTAACCTGCCTTTCAACTTTTATGATATAGTTGTTCTGTCTAGATCAATTTTATTTTTATATTGTTTGTGATCATCAACAGAATGCTTTGTGGCTTGACATTGGGAGGTTGTTAATGGGATATGGAGTTGGCATTATTTCTTATGTGGTAAATATTTACACCGAGCGTTTATTGAACATGTTTAATATATTACATTATAAATGACTCTGCTGTTGTTTTCCATGCATAGGTACCTGTATATATAGCGGAAATAACACCTAAGAATCTCCGAGGCGCATTCACAACTGTTAATCAGGTAATCCAACAGTTCTGGTTTTCATTCTTTGTTTTATGGTGACAGCTGATCGTCTTTGTATGCTTTTGATGCTTCAGCTAATGATATGCTGTGGAGTATCACTTATGTATGTAGTTGGAGTAATTATCAACTGGCGTCTATTGGCTGTGATTGGTAAATTTTTTCTTTCTTTTTCTTTGTGAAAGCCTCTTGCTATGGGCATGTTTATTGATCCAAAGTAAAACATAATTCCAGGAGCTATTCCCTGTATAATACAGCTTTTGGGCCTGTTTTTCATACCGGAGTCTCCGAGATGGCTGGTAAGATTGTATAACTTAATCAAATCACAATCAGGTTCCGATGTATTCAGAATGATAAAAATTGCATTTCATTTACAAGAAACTGAAGTTGAAGCTGGCCGGAGATGTTTTTGTTGACAGGCTAAGGCTGGCCAGTGGAAAGAGTGTGAAGCTTCTCTTCAGCGCCTTAGGGGGAAAGACGCCAATATATCAGAAGAAGCTGCTGAAATAAAAGTAAATTTCTGAATTTCCATAAGTGAAAGCATTGTATTATCTCTTATATTTTGTTTCATTACGATATTTGTATGATTGGTAAGATAAACAATGCTTAATTTGTATCATCTCACGACTTACAGGAGTACACAGAAACACTTCAGAAACTTTCTGAGGCTAAGCTAGTTGATTTGTTCCACAAGAAATATGCACATTCTCTTATAGTAAGACAACGTAACCTTGCGTTTTCTCTTACTGAAAACAACTAATCTTTTAACCTATTTGATTAATAATGTTGTTATTCTTGTCTGTCAATTTATCCAGGTTGGAGTGGGATTAATGGTATTGCAACAATTTGGAGGGGTCAATGCTATTGCATATTATGCAAGTTCTATTTTTGAGTCAGCTGGTGTGTCATGTTCCTATACAGTTGGTGTTTCAATAGTTGCTTGTTAATAAAAGATAAAATGAAATTTCAGTATCTGAATTGCAAAATATATCAGGTTTTTCTGGTAGGGTTGGTTCAATTGCAATGGTAGTTGTACAGGTAAATAATCTCGACACACTAAATCAATTATGAGTTTGCTGCATCAGATTTTGAGTCTTTTTGTGATCTGCAGATCCCAATGCAAGTTTTAGGAGTACTGTTGATGGATAAATCAGGAAGGCGTCCACTACTTATGGTAAACATTAATTACTTGAAATCCTTTTTTATTAATGTTAAAACTTTTCCTATAACGATTAATTGTTATTATGGTTTTCTCCAGGTATCTGCTGCAGGGACATGCTTGGGTTGTTTCCTTGTAGGATCGTCATTCTTACTACAGGTTTTACATTTGAAAAATCCATGTCTTACAAGTGTTCTGCGTCGGGTTCATTTTCTGATAAAATGTACTTCTTCACAGGATCTTCAACTTTGGAAGTCTAGTCCCTTTTTGGCACTTGTTGGCATACTGGTAATGCAATTTCATCTTGTCATGCGTTTACCCTGGATGATTCTGTATGTAACACTATTTGGATCTACCTGAAAATTACCCTGCTACTTTCGATTTATCTTCATTACTCAAAATCATTCAATCAACTATATATCTCTCTATTGCAAATTAGTTGAGGTTGACTATGAAATATACTGGTATGCAATTTTCATTCTTTTATGCGATCATGCTGGATCTTTCTTTACGTAACATCATTACATCTGCTGGGAATCAAGTCTAGCTTTACATCATGCTAGATTAATGTTGTGAATCAAATATATATGTTTGGTAACTGCTGCCAGGTCTTTACTGGATCTTTCTCATTAGGCATGGGAGGTATACCGTGGGTAATTATGTCCGAGGTTTGTATCTCTCAAGCTTACCTCATTAGTTCTAAATGTCTACAAAAAATCAACACTAACTTAAGCTTACTGATTATATCTCAGATATTTCCCATAAATGTCAAAGGTTTAGCTGGAAGCTTAGTGACAGTAATCAACTGGTTCGGTTCTTGGATCGTCTCATATTCGTTCAACTTTCTTATGCTATGGAGCTCTGAAGGTACTGTGTTGTCCATCAATATCCATTACTGGAATCCTGAGTATGTTTGTCACAGTGGTGCTAATTCAAATTTATTGCTCAAAGTGTTATGTTTATTGGTGTTTCAGGAACATTCTTCATATTTTCAGCAGTATGTGGTGTAACTGTTATGTTTGTGGCAAAGCTGGTTCCAGAGACCAAAGGCCGTACCTTGGAAGAAATACAATCCTCCATGACATGACCAATGAATTCTAGTGATTTATTATGTAAGAAACTGAGGGTCTTTGGATCCGCTTAAAAGATGGTCAAACCTACTTTTAAATCAGTTTTATATTATCATTATCAAATTCACATACATAATAAACATCTCTTCATACAGAAAACCTAATACTATAAGCCCCGGATGTTTTAAATATAATAAGTGGATAATATTGTCTCACAAATTTCATTAATATGAAATATAAAAAGTATTAATTAGGTTGTAGATTTTGATGTATATCTATTAGATTGTAATTGTCCGAGGTCAACATTAAAGCTCAACTAAATCTAAAATCGTCCGGAGAGAATAAATTGCTTCATAATAAAGTGAAGTGTGTTTAGCATGGGGTGAGTTATGATCAGAAAAATCCTAAAATGTCATCAGTAAAATAAGTCACTTTTCGGAAAATACTGATTCTTATATTTATTCAGTACTTTACTATACATAAGAGTATATACAACAGAGAATAAACATTTATTAGTTCAAAATTGTATCTCTCTAATCTAAACTTCATATATTTAAACTCATTGAAAACTTATTTCCCATGATTTTAAGAGAAAAAGATAGAAGATTGTTGTAAAACAAGAGAAGAAGAGAAGAAGAATATAAGACAATAAAGGAATAATATAAGCTATCTTTCTTTTTTTCAAGTGTATTAACATAATCTATTTATAGAATTACATTGACGAATACCAAAGGTTGTCATAAACATTATATTAAACCGTGAGTATTACTACCCATTATGGAGGGAATAAAGTTAGGAGTTATCCTCATCCATTTTACCACATTATCAATAACATTACTATCAATAGAGGATGAAATTAACCTAGGAGTTATGGTCATCCATTTGATCACGTTATCAACAATATTACTATTCTTTACCTAAGAGTTATGATCATCTATTTAACCACTTAAATGATTTACGACAAAAATAACTCGTGAGGCGTATAATATATACATAATAGTGGATTGAAGAGCCATGCTAGAGGTGACGAAAGGGGAAGTGGATATTATATAGGGAGGAACTTAAAATAGAGGTACACCATACACGAACACAAAATGTGTCAACTTGCTCCCTATTTTATTCCTTATTATATAATACTAATCATATTATTAATCAATATTATCTTAATTAATGCATGTATGGTCACTAATTACTATATTAGCGAACTTAAAATTAAAGACTTTGAGTGCATCAATATCAATATTATCTTAATTTAGACATAGCTCATTAATGGCTCAAATATACTCTAAGCTTTATGTTCCCTATTATTTTCCATCAAATTTATATAGTACACCGTATTAATATTAGAGGTAAATTCAGAATTTTATAATTTTTTATCATATTTTACGTAATACACTAGTATTAGTTGGAAACTCAAAATCTAAAGATTTTGGTGTATCAATATCGATATCATCTTAATTTAGGTATAGATATTAATAGCTCAGACTCTATCAGCTAAATTTAAAATAATTATTTTTTTTAAAAGAAAAAAGTGAAATAGGACACTAACTGAATTCAAACCTGATTCACAGATATATCCTTGCTTGTACCAGCGACAATACTTTCTACCTGTTTTCCAAAATCAATGTTTTAATAGGTGGGCGTGTGAGGCGAGACGTTTTATATAGTGCGGGGCTAGATATAAGTTTCGCGGCACGGGGCGTAAGTTTCATGAATCTACCGGGCGTAATCTCATGTATATTCAATTTTATATTTTTGTTATTAATAAAATAAGCAAAAATAAACTTTTCAATGATTCATGATTTTTATTTGAGATAAGTATTAATAATCGATAATGAAGAAAAAAGTAAATATTATTATTTGAGAAATATCATTACATACTAAAAAGATTAATTTAAAAAAACGTTCAAGCGTACGTTTTTACACCCAGAACTTATATTTTTATGTTCAGAACTTACGTCTTATGATCTACGTTTTTAATTTACACTCTAAAACGTTTTTAATACACTCCACCTCAAGACTCACTATAAAAATATTTTTAAAAATATTGTTCAAAATAATTAATTATATACAATATATTACACATAATATTTTTCAAACTTAACGATCAAATCACATGAATCTGCCTCTGTCAGTATTATTATTCGATCAAGGATGAAAAAAAAAAAAAGAGGATGAAAAATGGGACCCAAATTAAAAGAGAACCGAATGGTAACCTCAGCATCCTGATTCCAGCTCATTTCTTCGTCTTGCTGGCCCTCTTCCCGCCACATTTTCAGCTTCTCACCAATTTATCCTCAATAATATCATACATTATTTATTTATTTATATATAAATGTTTTATCACAATTTTTGTTCTTTCTTTTTCAAGAATGTTATGTAACGCTTTCTCCTACCATTTGTTATGTTTATTTTATATGATTATCGAAGTTGAGTTTTTCCCAAAAATAGTTTATCTATTTTCAAAAGATGTATGTATCAACCAATTCTGAATCATATCTCTGGAGTTATTATTATTATTTATTAACAAAAGAAATAAAACTAATTTTTCCTTTTTAAGGGGAATCTTCCAAATAGTTGATAGATTATTCGAATCTAGGAGGATTTGTTTTCAAAAAATGGGGAATGTGTAAATGCAACTGGTAGTACAACAGTCAAAATTATTCATATAATAATACTAATAATAATATATTCATTGTGGATAATAATTCCTGCGAATTGTAGTCTTCACCTAAATTTACAATTATTTCCGAAACTACCTTTAAATAAGTTTCCTAATTTGTATGTCCTAAAACAAGGTCAGAGCCCACGGGAACTATTTTTTCCGCTCAATTTTAATTATCATAATTTTTTTTAGAGTTAAATTATAAAAACTGAGTAATATTTTATAATATATTTTTTTGTCATGTTGATATTAAAAAAAATTATAAATTATAATGCTTTTCATATAATACTTAAATATTTATTATTATTTTTTTAAAAAGATAAATTAATATAATTTTAAAAGCTAATAAAAATTATTTTTTATAAAATAAAATATGATAATTAAAACTGAACGACCGACTGGGTACATAATATACATATTTTCTAATTGGTTCAGAGTCTGTGGCTATGTGGATTCCCAAACATCAATAATTTATTAGGTGAGATTTTTTACAAAATTATTTATTTAGAGTCTCTCAAAAGGACGGACATTATTTGCAATCGTCACTCCCAGCTGTAATCGATGTTTCATTTTAAGGGTCTAATATACCCCTCAACTTTGTCGTTTAGAGCTGATATACCCCTTGTTATGAAAGTGGCTCATATATACCCTACTTGTAAACAAATGGCTCACATATACCCTTTTCCTCTAACGGAAATGAAAAAATAATAATTTTAATCTAAATTTTTATTATTTTTTTAGAAAAAATATAATCCCATATAAGTAAATTTAATCTTCGTCAAACATATTTTTTTGACTTTTTTTTGCTTCAATGACTAATTTATAATTATTATTTTGATAATCAAATTTATTTATGTTTCACTAATATTCTTGTAAAACTTATTGTAGATGACCAAATTTTTTCTTCGAATACGAAATTAAATTACAATATACACAAAAAAATAATTTATTTTTTTTCTTTGAACTAAGGAATGAAAGAAAAAAATAAAATAAGAATAAGAAACTCAAATAATTATTATAAAAGAAGTCAAAAAATAATTTATGTATGAAAAAAATTTAAATATACCTTGAACTTTGATAGAAGAATCATATATACCCCTAAATAATTTTTTAATAAAGATTAGAAGTAATAAATATAAATTTAAAACTAAGTTTTTAACTTCCGTTAAATGAAGGGTATATGTGAGCCATTTTGTAACGGCAGGGGTATATGTGAGCCGTTTGTATAACGGTAAGGGCATATATGAGCCACTTTTATAACGAGGGGTATATCAGCTCCAAATGACAAAGTTGAGGGGTATATCAGGCCCTTTTCCCTTTTTTTTTTATAATTTCTCATACACCTAAATAATAATATGGAAAGAGACTATTCAAATTTATTTTTTTCTTATTTCATAATGTTAACAAAAATATTATCCATGGAAAACCTAAAACTTTATTAGTATGTACTCTTCATGTAAAAATGTAAAGTTTTATAAAATGCTAATATAGAATAATATAGAAAAATAATTTTAGGAAAAAATTTATTGTTAATAAAGAGATAATTATAACATAAAACGTTATGATAAAAATTGTTGTGAGGAGAGGTCATCCTTTTTTTAGATAATATTTTATAGAAATTTGTATGGCAGGAATTGGTGCAGACAAATAAAATGAAAATATTGGGCTAATAAATTATTAAACAAGTTCCAAGTCTCGATGCCGTTACCCTGCCACAAAATTATAGACATCCTTCTCTTTAGCCATATCTGTACTGTGCGGACGTCCATAATACCTCTATCTTCTTTTTATTTTCTCATTTTATCCTCCCACTATATGTTATACATTTATTTTTTTTCAGAATATTTATAATAAAAGTTTAATGACGTAATATATATGAGATGGATATAAAAGTAAGACTTGATATGCAGTGGCGGAGTTCATAGTTTTATTTAGAGTGTCTAAAAATAATAGTATGTGAATATTAAAAGAAAACAAAAAAATATAGTGTAATTTGAGATTCAAATCTAAAATTTTTTCATTCAGATAGACACTCATTACTATTGCGTTAAAGACATAATTTTTATTAAGGACACTTTTAAATACATATCATTTAAATATATAATTTAATATATATATACATTATAATTTTTTAATAAAAAGTGTCCAATTCAACACCGAGGGTGGCTATAGCTCTGCCCTGTTGATATGCATGTCATTTTAAAAAAAGAAAGTTTCTATATTATGAAAAAACAAATTGACCATAATGTCACTTACTTGCTGTATTAGTGCAGGCATAATAAGTGAAAGNTCCATTGTTGACAAATTAAAAATTGAAGATTCAACTTGAAATATGATTAACATTATAATAACTTCACATTTTATATTTTGTTTTGACTTTGACATAAATCGCGTTTCATAAACTATATATACTTTTACTTTTAATTTGTTTTTAGGAAATGTTCCAATTGAGCAAATCTTATCCTCTTTTAATTTCTTCGGTCTTTAATTATTTGTCCTTTTCCTTATTTATTTTTAACAAATTAAAAATGACATATTTCTTAATTTATTATATTCTTAATTAATTAATTAATTTAAAAGGTAAAATTTTAATTTATTCACTTCATAATTAATAGAAGTAAAATAACTTATTTTTTAATTAATATGTCAATGTAAAAATTAATAAATAATTATGGACAGACGCAATCTTCTAACTAGTCACTATTCTCATTCTGTTTTTTTATGCCCCCTAAGGTTGCAAATTATCCATTATTTTTGCACATATTCATTTGGTCAAAATATGTAGAGTTTTGACTTTTTATTATTTTTCTTCATCTAATGAGAAGCTCCTAAATAATCAACTTTTTGGTACGGTTTCACATTTTTGCTTAATTTAATAGCATTACATTACTTGCACAAAAAAGGAGCACAACAGCTGCCAAAGAGGCTATATTTATCGGATAAAAACTAAAAGGACTCCTGCCGACTTAGACTACTTTTAAAAAAATGATTTTTTTTTCTTGATGTGTTTTTTAAAATATGATTTTTTTTAACAACAATTTAGTTTTAGTTTTCGACATATTTAAAGGTATATATATATAGGGTTTGTCGAAAATAAATTTAAATATAGGTGATTTGCTTGATCTGTCTAAAATTTTAAGGATCGGACTCAAGATTATTTGAATTGGATTCAATCTCAATCCTCTAGCATAATCCACTTGAAGTTACTCAACTCTAAGATTCTTGGAGGCTACTCAACTCTAAATCCTAGTTCACGCATATATAAAAGATACTAAGTTCTCTTAAAAGACATCTCTAAAATTTCATAAAGAGATTAAGATCTCGAATATTCCACAAAAGTCATGGAATATTCATATAGAGATCAAATCTAAATCATCCTAGTTCCGAATCATGGATAAATCTTAAGAGAGTAGAATCAAGGAAATTGTACCCGCAATTGATCTTGATCAATAAAATCATGTTTCTTCAAATTTTATTTGTGTGGTTTATTTATTTTCTATATGTTTAAAATTTGTTGCAAATAAATTGACACGCCTAGTGGGACTAAATCTGCGCTTCATCTCTTCTCTCTTAAATCAAATATGAAAATCTGAAGCTGCAAAGGTCGAAGAATAAGTACTTCAAGCCTCGTCTTTAAGTTTCATCAAGTCTACACTCCGTCAAGCCTTGAAGCGGGGACATTTGTAAACGTTGAAATTTTGTGGGACTCTACAACATGCGTTCAATTCGAGTTGGGACTCTACAAATTGTGTCCGACTCAGATTAGGATCTTAAAGGCTACTCAACCCTGAACTCGAGTTCATCCTAGTTCGAGAAATACGCCTCTAACGGTCCTTGAATCATAGATAAATCTTAAGAGAGTAGAATCAAGGAAATTATACCCGCAATCTATCTTGATCTTTATTCAGATTTTATTTGTGTGGTTTATTTATTTTTCATATGTTTAAAATTTGTTGCAAATAAACATCTTTTAGGGTTTATCTATCCATTTGTTACTTTTATTTTAAAAAAATCTTGAGCTAAAATTCAAATTATGATTATAAAAGTTAAATATCAATATTTTAAATTATTGATATTGGTCGGGTCAAAAATTGGAGGGGGGATCAAGACCCAACTCGTTATTTAGCCCATTTGAGCCAAAGTAAATGATCCAACTCGACTTCTATTTCAATCCATTTTAATATTTTCAATTTCAATCCAACCCACCCATTTAACACTCCTAAGTATATTATTTTAAAATATTTTAGTAACATTTAAATTTAAAAATCTTACTTATTTTCTTAAACATTACATAAATCCAACTAAATGAAGGAAAGTCACCCAAACGACAATCTATTTTATTTATAAACATTTGATCATATACTTTTGAATAAGTTTTTGTGCGAGTTTTGAATACTCTCTCTATTTAATTTATATGATTCGCTTTCCTTTTTAATTATTTTTAAAAATCGCATAATTATTATCTAGAAATGGCAAATAGAACGCGAAGTTGAAAATCCCACGTTCAGAAATTCAAATTCAAATGTTAATGAAGCACGTTCCCATTTCCAGCAATAAACAAAAGCGGCTCCTGACAACTCTATAAATTCTTAACCAATCACCATTAATGGGGATCCATTTCCAAAAAACCTTCAAATTCAGTACCCACAATTTTTTTTACAAAACAATACGAACCATGATAAACAGCACAACTGAAAGCACAGACGTTCCAACACAAAAGTACCACCTACCAAAGCGTATAATCTTGGTCCGTCACGGCGAGAGCCAAGGGAACAAAGACGATGCAGCATACAGCGTAACCCCAGATTACAAAATCCCTTTGACGGCTCAAGGGATTGAACAAGCAAAACAAGCTGGCTCCCGGATTCTTGATGTTGTTTCCGGCCATGGGTCGTCGGACAACTGGAAGGTTTACTTCTATGTCTCTCCTTACGTGCGCACGCGCTCCACGCTCCGGGAGATTGGCCGGGCATTCCCGAAGAATAGGATGCTTGGGGTTAGAGAAGAGTGCAGAGTTAGAGAACAAGATTTTGGGAATTTTCAAGTCGCTGAGCGTATGAAAGTGATTAAGGAAACTCGGGAGAAATTTGGGAGATTCTTCTATCGGTTTCCGGAAGGCGAATCGGCTGCTGATGTTTATGATCGAGTTTCCCGTAAGAATTTTAATTAGCCAAATACTCTCTCTTTGATTTTGCAATAGATGGAATTTTTATACTTTGAAACCCTATAATTTTGCTATTCTCTTTAGACATGATTTTGTGGCAATGCTACAAACTTCTGAAGGTGTTTCTTATAAATCACATATATCTAGTTCATGCCTGGTGTCTTTTGTTCTGTGTTTAGTCAAAGTCTGTCATATGAAATGCAATAAGAGGGGTCTAATTTTAGGATAGTTTGGAAACAAGAAGATTGTATAAGAATAGGATATATTGTGGAACTTTAGGGGTGAGTAACAATGGATGATGAAAAAACAAAGAAGTTATAATGGATCCTTTAAGAATATTTGAGAGGGGTTTCAGAGATCTTTCTGACATTTTATTTTGCCGCGACTTTGTTACTGTGTCGGGGGATATGGGTGGATACTGGTGTGAGACATTCTCCTAGAAATTACCAATTTGTTGGGGGAAAACCTCTTTTAGTTGTGTGCATTTTGTTCTAACGAAGATGTCTATGGTTTGGCTTAGACCAAGATTAAGTCATGATATAGGTTTTATAATTAGTTATAATGTTTAGGTTGTTATGAGATCCATTATCTTTTGTCGCCACTCAAAGGCAAGATTGTCTTTCAGTGTGTCCTGGATCTTGAGATTTGTGTGTTACACTCTGTTGGTGGTAGTAATTTGCCTTCTTGATGTCCACATAGAAGTAGTTTAACAACATTGGAGTTTTTAGCTAGCATTAGAACAATAAATCATACTAAAAGTTAAAGAAGGTGCATTTAACTGCAGCCAGTGCCCAATATGTTGTTCATATTGCTGAAAGAAGGCCAAGACTTAATTTGCTACAGTTGGATTCTTCCTTTGGTGCACTGGTCTGCATTCTCAGTTCTCACACACCTTTCGATATGATTGAAGCTTTGGGTCTTGCCACAACTTTGCTCGTGTCGTTCAATTTTTCAGTTTTTTCTATTGATTGACATCAACTGTTATTCCAATTGAAAGTAAGATGCAATCTTTCAGTAATCGTTAATTAAATGGATAGAACTAACAGTCTGAAACTTCAAGTTAGGATAAGAATAAGATCAAGTAGTCTGCTTTCAGCATAAGCAAGTTGGTAAAACATGATGACATAATGGAAGTTTTAGTACTATTTTACATCAGGACCGAATTAAACGTGCTCGTCTGATTTTTTCTTCTTTTGAAAGGGATTAGAAACTCACATAGCAGTTTGCTCTACAAATCTTAATTTTTGAATTACAATAAATCCTTGGAACAGGATTTATATTGAATCCCAGCCAATATACAGAAAGAACCAAAACCTGTTTCTGCTTTATATCTACTAGGGTAGTAAGTATCTTTTCCAAGGCAGTAGTAAACTCAATCTTATGCTTGATACCGCCGAAGAAATTCATATCTTCATGGCAACAAATCAGTAATATTTTTTACGAGAGAGAAATTCTGAAGGGTGACTTGAACTTATAATACCACCTCTTAAAGGATAGGAGTGTTTTTTCTTCATTACTTAATGCTGGAATGGATTTGAATTCTGTTTTCTGATCCTTGTTCTGCTTATCAAAGGATCCAAGTCTAGTTTAAAATTAAAGTTTGGTTTGTTTATAGCCTTAATCTAAATTATAAGATCTTGTCGGTTAAAACTAATTCAAAAATTTTGAGACCAGAATGAATTTGCTGACTTGAATGGATGATAGTGATATGATTCAAATAATTATTTTATACACATTAGTGATGTAATAAAGACTGATTTCTTTTACATGTGTCCACCAAAAATCCTTCTGTTATGGTAGTAGTTGGTTTCTTTAATTTGTTATTTGAGCAAAATGCAACTGGTTTGTTCAGTGAATTGAATAAATGAGGATACATTTGAATTAAGCTGCAATTCAGAAGAGTGAAGTTTGATACTTAACTTTCATTTGAAAAATTTTGCAATGCAGATTTCCTTGAAACTCTATGGAGGGATGTTGATATGAACAGGCACCATCACAATCCTAATGAGGAGTTGAATCTTGTAATTGTATCTCATGGTCTAGCTAGTCGAGTTTTTCTAATGAAGTGGTTCAAGTGGACAGTGGAACAATTCGAGTACCTAAACAATCTAGGGAATTGTGAGTTTCGAGTTATGGAATTAGGGGCGGGTGGTGAATATAGCCTAGCAGTCCATCATACTGATGAAGAGATGCTAGAATGGGGTATGTCGCCTGAGATGATCGCTGACCAAAAATGGCGAGCTAATGCTAACAGGGGTACTTTGAATGATCATTGCCCTTGGTACCTTGATGCTTTCTTTGACCATTTAGTGGATTCAAATGACAAAAATGATGAAGATGTGAAGTCAAACAACTCGTATCTCCCCTTAGCATGACACCGTTAACATTGCATTCGTTCCAATTCTGCTGTACTGTTCATTTGGCTAACTGATAGAAATGTTTGTAAGCTCTTTTCAAGTTGTTGTTACAATTTTAGGCCCGGAGGCATTATCAGTATCAATTTCTTGTAAATTTGAAACTTCCAATCGTATAACAATAGTTTGACATCAAGGATGAAGTATGAGTTTTGTTTTTGACTGGAAAAGTTATGATTTTTAAACAGGATGAAGATTGGTTTTAGTTTTGAGAAGGTCAAGTTACAAGTTTTAGACCAGTTTTCACTGTTTGAGGTCTGACGAATAATGGAAGGTAATTGCAGAGTTGAAAGGACTTTTGCATTGAAATTCACCTTATCGAGTTCTCGAGAAGTCTAATGCTGAAAACTTTGACCAATGACCATTATTTTGACACGGAATGAAAAACTGTCGATTTATAATTTTTAAATATTTAAATTTTAATTTTAATATATTGAATTGCTTCAAAGCTTATGAGTCGGTTAAACTGACTTGCAAACATTCAAAATACTTATGAGCCAAAAATCAACAAAAAGTCATTAGTAATAAACCTCAACTTATTATCTTTTCAGATTATAAATACTTTTAATTTATTGAGATTTAGGGTAAAATTCCTACTCTTATCCAACATGAAAATTCCAAACTCAAACGATTCGACCAGTACTCATTTTATAAATAAATTTTCAAAAACAAAACTTCTAAATTCATTCCATCACATATACACCATTTATCCTTTTCCTAACGATAATTTCTTTTTATATATATATTTAGTTAGTAAAAAAAGAAAAGCTCCTTATCAACATGTATAATGTTTAATAATTTTCATATATACTTCCCTGGTTGTAGGTTAGTTGAATTTGAATAAAAGGTTCTTTTCAATTAGAAGAACTTTGACTCTACTCATACGCTAAAAGAACGCCGTGTGGGACATCACTCACCTTGAATCGACTTTTAATTACTCTTTAGTCAAGTCTAGTCATTCAATATGCCAAAAAAAAAAAAACATATACGAATTAAAAAAGAGGACAAAAAATGTAAATTGACTTCATTAATTAAGCAAGTCTTTGAATAATGCATTGCATTTATTTTCTAAAAGCTTATGTAAAATAACTGTAAACATATTGTATAATTAATTAAAATGCACATTTTCTTACCTAATGCAAATATAAATGAAAACGTTTCACTCATGCAGTGTAGTTTGTTAATTAATAAGGGAAATGGTCTTTATTATTTATGGTAAATTAACAGAATCGTAATTAATTTTTCGGAAAAAATTAATTAAAAGATGTAACTAACTTGAATATATAATTAGTTCAATTAAGAAGCTTTGCCGTATGTTTAGGGGCACAATATAATTCTCCATGCATGATACGTAAAATTAATCAATATTGCGACAGCTCTCATACTTGTCTACCACAAATAAATAAATAAAATAAAGAGACAGAAGACGCCAACATGAACATGTGGGGGAAGTTACAACTAATCTAAGGATATATCCTGAATTATAGGTTTTGAATTTGAATGTTTAATATAAAATAAGAAAAGGGTCTGATATATTCTTTAATTTTATCATATATATTTCTTGTTATGAAAGTGACTCATGTATACTCATATTTATATACAAATAACTTACATATACCTTTTTCCTCTAATGGAAATGAAAAAAATAATAATTTTAATCTAATTTTTTATTATTTTTTCTAAAAAATCTAATCCCAGTCCCCGCCAAACATATTTTTTTGAACTTTTTTTTATTTCAATGAATAATTTAGAATTATTATTTTGATAATCAAACTTATTTATGTTTCACTAATATTCTTGTAAAATTTATTGTAGATGACCAAATTATTTTCTTCGAATACAAAAATTAAATTACAATATAGACAAAAAAAATAGTTTAATTTTTTTCTTTACACTAAGAATGAAAGAATAAAAATAAAATAAAAATAAAAAAATCAAATAATTATAATAAAAGAAGTCAAAAAATAATTTATGTACGAAAAAAATTAAAATATACCTTGAACTTTGATAGAAAAATCATATATATCCTTAAATAATTTTTTAAACAAATTAAAAGTAAAAAAATATAAATTTAAAACTACTTTTTTAACTTCCGTTAAATAAAGGATATATGTGAGCTTATTTTGTAACGACAGTGGTATATGTAAGCCGTTTGTATAACGATAAAGGGTGTATATGAGCTACTTTCATAACGAATGATATATCAGCTCCAAATGACAAAATTGATGGATATATCAGACCTTTTTCCCATATAAAATTGTCTTTTATAAAAGATATTTATTTCTTAAAATAAATTTTTTTAATATAAATATAAATTAGTCGGACTCCGAAATAATTATCAAGACTCAATTGAAAAAAGAGAGGAACATGTGGGGAAGTTCTTGGAACGTTAAATCTTTGTTCTCTTCAGAATATTTAAGCATTATTGTATATTTGTATTCGCTAGGAGAGCATGTTAAGTTTTACTAGGTCTTTAAAGGATATTTGTAAGGTATATTGTTCGATATAAATTTTGTTTTGTTGGATATATATAAATTATATTCAGTAATATTTTTTTTCTCATTTAATTTATATGATATTTTTTCTGATATATTTATTTCTAATAAAATAGCGTCTTTTTATATTTAAAAGTGTGTTTTATTTTATCACTAATTAAATGAATTATAGATATTAGAAATTATTATGACTTACTTTTAGGGGTGTGCATCGATCGATTCGATTCGGTTTTACATATAATCGGTTCGGTTTATCGGTTTTTGGTTTTAAAATATGCTAACCCAATAACAAACCAATAAGAAATTTTTTATCGGTTTATCGGTTTTTGATGTTATCGGTTCGGTTTCGGTTAACCCAATAAGAANAGTCCCCGCCAAACATATTTTTTTGAACTTTTTTTTATTTCAATGAATAATTTAGAATTATTATTTTGATAATCAAACTTATTTATGTTTCACTAATATTCTTGTAAAATTTATTGTAGATGACCAAATTATTTTCTTCGAATACAAAAATTAAATTACAATATAGACAAAAAAATAGTTTAATTTTTTTCTTTACACTAAGAATGAAAGAATAAAAATAAAATAAAAATAAAAAAATCAAATAATTATAATAAAAGAAGTCAAAAAATAATTTATGTACGAAAAAAATTAAAATATACCTTGAACTTTGATAGAAAAATCATATATATCCTTAAATAATTTTTAAAAAAAATTAAAAGTAAAAAATATAAATTTAAAACTAATTTTTTAACTTCCTTAAAATGAAGGGTATATGTGCTTATTTTGTAACGGCAGGAATATATGCGAGCCGTTTGTATAACGGCAAGGGTATATATGACTCACTTTCATAACGAGGGGTATATCAGCTCCAAATGACACAATATAGGGGTATATCAGACCCTTTTCTCATATAAAATTATCTTTTACAAAAAATGCTTTTTAAAAAAAATAAAATTTATAAATATAAATTAGTCGGACTCCAAAATAATTATCGAACACCCAGTTCAAAAAAGTGAGGAACATGTGGGGAAGTTCTTGGAACGTTAAATCTTTGTTCTCATCAGAATATTTAAGCATTATTGTATATTTGTATTCGCTAGGAGAGCATGTTAAGTTTTACTAGGTCTTTTAAGGATATTTGTAAGGTATATTGTTCCATATAAACTTTGTTTTGTTGGACATATATAAATTATATGTAGTAGTATTTTTTTTCTCTTCAATTTATATGATATTTTTTATGATTTATTTATTTCAAATAAAATGGCACCTTTTTATATTTAAAGTATGTTTTATTTTATCATTCAAGTTTAAGAACTTGTTTAATATTTTACGACAAATTAAACAAGATGGATAACTATTTTTTAAGCCTTGTTTGCAAGGAGAACTTATACTACGCACTGTTCATTTTACGATCTCAACATTTTATAATATGTTAGTTATTAATTATCCGAATTAACACTTATTATATATAATATTATTAGTCATTTATTTAATTGTATACATCTCTTTTATACTGTGCATTGAATATAATCTCTACGGATATTATAGGTCTACGAAGACTCGGATGCTCAGTCAAAGTTGCATCACATTTACACTATACCAAAACAAAAGAACAAATATATATATATGAGAAAATGAAAAATAGTCCCTAAAGTTTATTTAGAATAGTTTTGGTTCTTTAAGTTTACTTTTGATTTCCTCAAATATTTAACTAACTTTAGTAGTTTGATTTGATGAGATATACGAAGAATGTTTTAGTCATAAAATTAAAAAAATCTCATCCAATCCTAAAAACTGCAATATAAAAAACTAAACTAGTTAAAAATTGTACGAAAGAACCCACCAAATTCTAGAAAGAAACCAGAACTTACAAAAATTATACCTCTGAGCGCGATTTCCGCTTTGAAAAACATCTTTTTCACAATTTCCGTCAAATTTTCATTTTAAACATTTTGAATTATTTATTATTGTAACTTCTAACACTTTTTTACGTAATTTATAAATATATAAATTTCATTTCAAAAAAATTAAAAATTTGATACACAAATTTCCTGTCAAACTGTCAGAAAATGAAAAGTGTCACAAAAATTGGGACAAATAAAGTAGTAACTCTTTGCAAACTTAAGGAAGCAAAACAGTTGAAATCATACTTCAGGGACTATTTTGAATTTTTTTCACCTATATAAACAAGCTGAACTTGCTTCATGATATATCACCCATATAACACAAGACATAAATAGANATAACCCAATAACAATAACCCAATAATATTTTATCGGTTTGATTTATTGGTCGGTTCGATTTTTGCACACCCCTACTTACTTTACATTCAAGTTTAAGAACTTCTTTAACATTTCACGATAAATTAAATAAGATGGATGACTATTTTTTAAACCTTGTTTGCAAGGAGAACTTATACTACGTACTGTTCATTTTACGATCTCAACATTTTATAATATGTTAGTTATTAATTATCCGAATTAAAACTTATTATATATAATATTATAAGTCATTTATTTAATTGTATACATCTCTTTTATACTGTGCATTGAATATAATCTCTACGGATATTATAGGTCTACGAAGACTCGGATGCTCAGTCAAAGTTGCATCACTTTATTATTACACTATACCAAAACAAAATAACAAATATATATATATATGAGAAAATGAAAAATAGTCCCTAAAGTTTATTTAGAATAGTTTTGGTTCTTTAAGTTTACTTTTGATTTCCTCAAATATTTAAGTAACTTTAGTAGTTCGATTTGATGAGATATACGAAGTATGTTTTAGTCATAAAATTAAAAAAATCTCATCCAATCCTAAAAACTGCAATATAAAAAACTAAACTAGTTAAAAATTGTACGAAAGAACCCACCAAGTTCTAGAAAGAAACCAGAACTTACAAAAATTATACCTCTGAGCGCGATTTCCGCTTTGAAAAGTATCTTTTTCACAATTCCCGTCAAATTTTCATTTTAAACATTTTGAATTATTTATTATTGTAACTTATAATACTTTTTTACGTAATTTATAAATATATAAATTTCATTTAAAAAAAATTAAAAATTCGATGCACAAATTTCCTGTCAAACTTAAATTGTTTGACTGTCAGAAAATGAAAAGTGTCACAAAAATTGAGACAAATAAAGTAGTAACTCTTTGCAAACTTAAGGGAGCAAAACAGTTGAAATCATACTTCAGGGACTATTTTGAATTTTTGTCATCTATATAAACAAGCTGAACTTGCTTCATGATATATCACCCATATAACACAAGACATAAATAGAGTTGTTTGTGCCTAAATAATGTCTCTCGTCAAAATTCAAAGCAATGGCAATGACAATGACACTCGTTTTCCCAAACGCATAATCCTGGTCCGTCACGGCGAGTGTTCAGCAAACGCGGATATCAATGTGTACGGAACAACTCCAAATCACAAAATTGAACTGACGGAGAAAGGGATTGAGCAGGCCAAGCAAACTGGAATCCGAATTAAGAAACTGATTTCTGAAAATGATACCAATTGGAAGGTTTTCTTCTATGTTTCACCTGCAGAGCGAACGAGACGGACGCTGAGAGAGATGGGTGGATCGTTCCCAAAGAGGAGAGTGATGGGTGTGAAGGAAGAGTATAGGCTGAGAGAATTGAATTTTGGAAACTATCATGACCCTGCAAGTATAGGAAAGATTAAGAAGGAACGAGTAACGTATGGGAGGTTTTATTATAGAGTACCTGGTGGTGAAACTGGGGCTGAAGTTTATGATCGTATATCAAGTAAGTTTGAATTAATGATCAAAAACACGTTTTCTTTCTCGAATTTTATGCCCTAATTTGTTTCCTTTTTCTACTTAAATGATAACCAACTCATACTTCAAATTGGAAAACAGAACAATCAATATATGTTATGTTATGTAGAGATATGATTATAATTACCTTAGTATAGTAACCTATATAATAACAATATGTAGGTTATCTTGAATGCTTGAGGAGGGACATAGAAATGAAAAAGTTTTGTCACGAAGAAACCAACATCATCATCGTTACCCATGGACTGTCCAGTCGGATCTTCCTCATGAAATGGTTCGACTGGACAATCGAGCAATTTGAGGATCTCAACAGGATGAAGACGAGTGAATTTCAAGTGTTGCAATTAGGTCATGGTGGGGAATACAGCCTAGCATTTCATCACGATGACAAGAAACTTGGCGAATGGGGACTATCTCCTGATATGATAGAGGATCAAAAATGTAAAGCTTATGGTCCTACTGGAGTTAAATGGCAGGGAACTTGTCATTCGTATCCTTTCATGGATTGTTTTGCAGAAGATTCAGAGGATGAGAATACTGTTATGTAAATTAGCACTAGTTAGTTATTAAGGTGTATGAATAAAATTGATGTAATTGGATTGTTATTAACTTAAAAACTCCCTCTCTGTTTTAGCCTTCGTTTATTATTATTACGTCTCTCTCTTGTCTTACTTCTATTTATTACTCTTTAAGACCGTGCTAAGTTAATATTGAATAAATAAATATTGATGAATAAGTAAAAATGAACGTGAAATAAACTTAAGCAATATTTATTTTGAAAATGGATAGGTTTCAACTTTTCACATTTGCTTTACTAATTAGGATTATTATGAGGTCAACAAATTCTGTTGTCCTCTTTTTTCTTTTTAAAATATTAAATTTGTTTGCGTGGATTTGAATTTGAAAGAGTTAGCCATGATTGTTACTCTATTTTATTTTATTTTTTGCTTTCTATACTTTTTTATACTTTAGTTTTGAAAGATACATATTATTTCAATTCCTTTTCCCTTTCTTTTATGTCATTATTATTTCATTTTATCCGTCTGAATTCTCATTCCACAAATCACATATTTGTTAGGACTAGTTACACTGGCTCTCAATATATTCCCATGGGACAAGGATTCCTTCAACATAAAATTCGACAAGTCCCCCTAGGAACAACACTTTTAACACGGGAATAAGAGGGCCGAATATGCTCTTGAATTATGCGAAAAAAAATAATTTTGCCCTGAGATATGAATTAAACAGTGCATTTTAGAAAAATCTGTTTGTCTGTCCAGTAGGCATCTAGGCTTGGAAAATTCGATGGTTCAAGAAACATAAAAACCTTTTACCCAATAAAATCAAGTCCTGTAGTATTGTTTTTGTAGTTGTCCATTAGGCAACTACCTAAATTAAGCAGCTAACTCGACCCGTCTATGTCCAATTTTNATCTGTTTGTCTGTCCAGTAGGCATCTAGGCTTGGAAAATTCGATGGTTCAAGAAACATAAAAACCTTTTACCCAATAAAATCAAGTCCTGTAGTATTGTTTTTATAGTTGTCCATTAGGCAACTACCTAAATTAAGCAGCTAACTCGACCCGTCTATGTCCAATTTTACAAGTTTACCAACTTCAGCTAGTTTTTTCTCCCTAAAAGACTAGCTATTAATCGAAACTGCTTCAATCTTAATCAAAATTTAGAAGTATCAGGTTCAAATCTTAGGTAAAAAAGAAAATTTTTTTGGAAACGTCATTCCAAAATGAGCTCTGTAGTGCGTGATCTAAATCGAGAGTCGGAATGAAAAAAAAAAACTTTAGGTAGTGATACTACGGTTATACTCAATTTCTTTTTCTTTTCTTCTATGAATTTTATTAATGTAGGCATTTAATCAAGCTTTTAGGAAAAACTGTTTAAGTGTTAAGTAATAGTAAATATTGTACATTTTTTAAAAATTGATATATATATTTTAAAATTTCATTTTGGGGACAAACAAATTGATAAGACGTATTAATATTTTTTCCGATGAATGAATAATTTACAAAATTTTGGGACCACTTAGAACCCAAAAAAAACAAAAAAGACATACGTGGACCGTATTGATTGGTCCATTTGTTTTCCCGGTTTTAATTAAATTTTAATTTGGATTGTTAATTTAGCACTAAAACCCATCGATTGTTAGTGTTTGAATGATGATCAAACACTACCTTTGCTATTTTAAAAATCAGAGACTTGTTCTTCACTACCTAATTCCTCCTATTTTCTCTCTTCTACAAATGTTGTATTATGTTTAACCAACTCCATATTTTTCGTCTCTCTTTTTTGGGATCTGAGTTACTTTTACTTTTCCTAATCCACTAAAGCTAATCACTATTCTGTGTTTTTTTTTTCTCTCTGTATTTTGGATTTCAACAAGAGTTTGAATACTACTCACTACAATCATTTGGTGTGCTTGCTTATACATTATTTTCATTTGGTGGGTTGCAAGGCATTAGGATATAGACCCATTTTGTGAAGTGGGTTTTTGTTCAAACTTGCTCAAATGATTGAGTTTGAGTTTCAGATTATTGGAAAGTTTTGATCTTTTTGACGCAGGTAATGGAAAATGTGGTAAAATCTGAAAAAATGGGATTTTCAGATTTGTAGTTTTGTTGTCTTTTTCTTGATTTTGTTTTGAAAATTGAAATCTGGTTTGTTTGTTTTGTGTACTGACAGTTGGGTTTTGGAACTTTTGTTGTGTGTTTTAGGGGCACTTTTTTATGGCTTATCCATCAGACCATAGGTCCTCTAGTCGTGGGACTGTGAGATTAGTTTTGGTTCTGGTGGGTTTGTTTTTGGTTATTTACATGGTGAGACCACCAACATTGCGGCACTCTAAGGCTTTGTCTTCATGTCCTCCATGTTTCTGTGACTGTGAGGAGGATCCCATGTTCTCGGCTATCGGTCAGTTTATCTCTCTTTGGATGCTAAATCTTGCTTATCTACTTTAAAATTGTGTAGGTTGTGTACTTATGTTGGCTAATTTGTTCCTAATGACTAAAGGTAATGCCTTTTACATATTGGGACACCTAGTGTTTAGTAGTTCATTTGAAGTTGAGTTTCTACTTTTAGGAAGAAGTGATATCTTTTAAGGTCTTGTTTGTACCTGCTAAGTTTATAATCTATGTATGAACAATTTGATTCAGAAAACTTGTATACCCTTTATGGGGCTGCTTGTCAATTGTCATCCCAATCAGTGAACTATGATCCATTTTTGTATAAAGTGTTAACCAATTGCGATAACTGGCGAGATCCTCAATTAATAGTGCCTTGTTTATACCTCTTATAGAAGGTGGAGAATGAACTATAACTAGATACTGGAAGGAGTTTCTGTGACTTGAAAACTTTTGGAGGTTCCTCAGGAGGAAGAACTGGAAATAGACAAAAAACCATTCATCCTAGCTCTATTTTTGAACCAATTTTGTTCAAATGAAATGCTTAGCCTATTCCATGCATCAACCAAAAGGTCATTTCTAAGTCTATATGTTCCTATTGAGTATGGCTAGAGAATATTCATGACAGAAGTAACAGGAATGAATAAACTGTCTTGTATATTTGAAGACTATATTGTCGTGGTACTAAAATCAAATGTTTCATATTATTATACTTCCATATACATAGCGAGGATTTCATACAGTTAGTCTTAAGTTAGGTCTTTCAAGAATCCACAAGAACTAAGTGAATTTGCTGAGAATTGGTGCAGGTTACGATTAAAACGAAATGTAAGAGAATGACACTTTAACTGAAATTTCTAATTAATTGTTAATTTGAGAATTGTACTGGGAAAGGAACTATTACATATTTCATTGAAGATACAAAAGTGGGTTAGAACCATGAGGCATCATGTTCAAAGGTGTGGCCTTGTGGTCAATGAATTGGGTGTCACCTAGTAGTCAATGAAGTGTTGCCTTGTTCAGAATAGTTTGTTTTGATTTATTAATTTCCATAAGGAGCCCATAATTCTCTGAGGGCATAAATTGGCATCACAATACAACTGGTGGGCCTGGAAGAAACTTTGTAAACCTTGGAGTGATTCAGTAGCCACAGTTCCAAACTCCCAATCTCTCATCCTGAATAATAGGTTGATATGACTTATCTAAGCTATAGACGCTTCTCATTGTAGGCATTGGTGGTAACAGAGCATTTTATTGAGAACTTATTCAGAGTACCGACTCTTACTGATTTTGTATTTAGATCTTGAACTATATGTTTCTGGCACAGGGAGAAATTCTTAATGCCAGACAAGCTCCTTTAAGAATGAGAACTTTTTGATAAATTTGCATCTGCAACAAGTGGCATAATAGGGTCCAGGAAATAGTTTTTCCAAGAGTTTGCTGAAATAATTTATTTGTTTATCCTGATTGGAGTAGACTGAATGCCTTCTACATCATTAAGACTTGAGGTTCTCTATTTTGAAGAGGATGAGGATTGTTTACATATAAAGGATAATACTTCCATCAGTATAGCATACTATTCAAATATATACTGCTATGCCGCAATACCTTTAAAGTTTATAAATCAACATTCAAGAGAGTTTTTTAACCATATTGTCTTCTTTTGTCTGGTATAACAAAATTTTAAGCTATTTATTCAGTACTCTCTCTTTTCTCTTGGTGTTGATGTTTGAAAATCAGCATAGCTTTTGGAAATAATAGTATTGTTTCAATGCAGAACTGACATCGTTTATGATGTCTTCCTCTGTCCTGCTGATTCTTATCTCCTATTTATGTGTTGTTTTGCAGACATCTTAAACAGCTCATTGGCAGGTTAGTTCCCTGCTTCCTTAAGTGCCTGAAAAACTGTAAGGTGTAAAGTTATACAAGTAATCCTCTACGAAATTGAGTGAACTGTTAAACTGTTTCCTGTTTAAAAGTTAACTCTATGAAGGCGTAATGTTGGAGAAACAACTAAAATCTTTTGGCGATAGCCGATAGGGATATTATTTGAAGCGACACTAATCCAGCAATTGACTGAAACCTAATCCATCCTTTTAATTTTCTTGTGTCTAAATCCTGATTGCACTAGTAACAACTCACAAACAGATCACTATACTTGCTAAAAGAAAAAAAAGAGAGCTGAGATGTTCTGGACAAACTGACTGTTTGACATCCGCTAAAAGTTTTGAAGAATTGTCTAGAACACTGAAAGCAAAATTCGGCTCTCTTCCTCCATTTGTCTGATTGATGTAGCATTTTCTGCCAGTCTTTCACAGCATTGTGCTGCATGCAGTTAAGTAGGTCGCTGTTGAAAAATTTAGGAGGAGAGGTTTAATTTGGTTTACATTGGATCTTTTCGTGATGCAGATTGTGGTAAAAATGATCCTCAGTTGAATGAAGAGATGAAAAAGGACATTGCTACTTTACTAGCAGAGGAGATTAGCTTGCAGAAAAATGTTACTGATGACGTCTTGAATCGTACCAAAGCTCTAATTATGAGTGCGAAAAGAGCATCTTCACACTACCAAAAAGAATCAGAGAAGTGCAACATAGGGATAGATACATGTGAGGTAGGGAGGGAAAAGGCTGAAGCTGCATTGATAGAAGAGCGCAAGCTCTCTGCACTGTGGGAGACTCGAGCCATTGAGTTTGGCTGGAAGGACTAGTGAAGACTTTATTCCAGGAAAATTAACCATTTTGGTCTCTGTTAGAATTAGAATAGATACGCACTTATAAGCCTCTTTCCTTGTACACCCATTTTGTGAATATGGTTTTCCTTTTGGTCTGTCTTGGTTTTCATTACTTATACTTCAGACTGTGTTGATTTCAGTTAATAATTTAATTGACATTTTTCCAAGTTGTGTAATCACAATTCACATCATTGTCAACAGATTAAGTTGAACCAGCATATCTAATGATTTCTCATACTACCTGCCAATTTTGGCCATCTTGCTGTCATGTCGTGAGTACATACTGTTCTCTCAAGAGTCCCAGTCATCTATATTGTTATCACTAAGCAATAGTAAATTACATTTCTCACATTATTATAATAAACTAACACGCAGTTTAGGTAATCGTTTACTTGAAATTAGTTTTCTCACACGTTTATAGCTCGTAAACGGGAGACTAGGAAGAAATAAAACATAAAATGTGTTTTTTTTCGAAAAAAGACGGAAGGTGGTTTAGTGTTGATGATTGCTTGAATTTGCATGCTCTAAACTTCTACAAACTGAAGAACAAAGTTGTCTCTATTATCCATAATTTGAATTAGATGATACATCTCATCGAGCAATACAGATTTCACATATCCCCTAATAAGATCACATAGAGGAAAACAAAAATGCGGGTGAGCAATCTTGATAGTACTAACAAAAGTGAAACAGAATTACATGTAATGAACAGAACAGTAAAAGCTCCTGGGGTAACAAAGAGTCCAAACACTGAATAGGTTTAAATTGCAAGCAAACACTTTGAATTGACTATACCATTCTTTTGGTCACTTCCTTCAGATATGGAGCTCTATTTATTAAAGATGTTAAACAAGAAAAATACAATGTAAAACAAGGAAAGGTTAAACAGGCTAAAGCATGGTGTTTCAACATAATGTAGGAAATGACTTGTCCAGCTTCTGCATTCAACCATTGTTTTAGTGTCAACGCGCAAGACAATTCCATCAAACCAAGTAAATACTGTCCAAAACTGCAAACCCTGCTGCAACTCCCCCCTCATCTGATGAAGAGACCTTTGTTCGCATCAAGTAACCAGCCTGCTGGTTGATTAGAACTTCTGTTTTGTTCCTGCATATTAAGTGCATCTCAGCACAAGATATTAAAGGGCAACGATGATTTTAAAACTTAGGTTTACTAAAAAAATTCATTCTTGCTCATTTGTTATTCAATAATCTGCATCCCTTGTAACATCATTCTATGATTCAAACATAAGCTGAAAGCAGGGACTGGAACGTGCCAAGGTAAAATGGTCGTTTCAATGTTTCTCCTTTCTGGCAGTTCCTCTTTTTCATTCTTACGTTAAATTGGGGGTGCGGGGGGTCCATGGGGATGGAATACAGCATATTCACTTTTACCTTAAATAGGTACCATATATCCCAAGTTCTGATATGGTTTCTTCTTTATGAGAGATGCCTTCTCGCATTAGTATCGAGTGAGAGATCTTCGGAAAAATCCTCTGCATTAGTATGTAGGCTGCATCACTTCCAATGCCTTCCTTTTGCAGTTTCAAAAGAGCTTCTCTGACATCCTCCCCATAGATATTGTTTCCTGCGGTGAGAAGAGGATCTAGTATTGATGATTTTGATGTATAATTACAATATAGACAAAATCAATTTCATGAGCCAGACCTCCTCCTTCTCGTTGTGGTTTCATAACATACAATTCAGGCCTCTCAATTGCATCCTTGACAATGTCGGATTCATCCAAGCTCCACAACCCTGCAAAGCATTTCCGTAGTTTGGCAATGTCATCTTTGTTTTCCAGAAACCTGCTCATAAACAAGGACGGAAGTTTACCAAATCATAGAGTATTAGGAAAAGTTAATTTCTCAATGACTGCATAACTGTATTCATTATGCTCCCAACTTACAAATTATACGAAACGTTCTAATTCGAACTGTCTAGGTTTTTGTATCTTGTTAATTTAGACATCTATTTTTTTACCTTCTTTTTGCACCACAGGAAAAGAGAGCAACAATATGACAATATTAATCACAATCAGTTTATAAAGCACTAAATGCATTAAGTTCTGTCTTTCCAGAACCCCGTTACAGAGAGGAAGAGGGAAGATCCCAAACAATTATCCAGACTCAAATTTTAACACTTGTATAGACAGCTTTTGAGCTTATCAACACACTAAGTTTACTAATTACTGAATCACAAGAGACGCAACTTGAGTTAAGCTTTTACCTTTCAAGTACATTGGGCTTTGCAAGCTCTTGCTGGATCTTCTTGCTGCCAGCTAAATGATAAGAAATTGAAGGGCACTTGACTGCACGTGATTGCTCCATCAGCAGCCTAGCTTTCCACTCCTACAATAAATTGCATAAAACAGATCAAGCAAGACGATAGCTAACTGGGAACTTTATAACTAAGTGGAGATCACAACGAGATGCAACAGTAAATGGCCGATCTCTCTAGTTGGGCCACTTCCATAATCTCAAATATTGAACAGTAATTATGAATCAAACTTGCCTCTAACCAAACACGTGTGTGCACAACTTAGATATGCTTTCAAAAGATTTTGCAGAAAGTAAATGTCCATAAGACTAACTAAAAGAACCAGAGACTGCCTTTTAACTGTTCAATGAAAATGATCAGGGCACATATCCTGAATTGAGCATCCAAACAGTTCTATTTCAATTGGTTATCAAATTTTTTTGCTTCCATTTACTTACCAGGAGAATGCAATGCCTTAGAATATGGAGTTCATTAACTTTGTTTAAAATGCTTTTACCCCCATGACATGTCAAAAACATGGGAATCTCGACACAAGTGTATGAAATGGGCTACTCTTATTTTGGACTCTGAAAACTAAAGTTGACTACTCCTCAGCCAGTGATCAGTGCTAAACAGCCCTTATTTTGTTCTCTCACCTCCCTATCTAAGAAGTTCTGATCTAGAGTACACCTGCTAAACTAGGGAATAACCTGCCCACCGTTTTTTTACCAGACAGGTTCCCCCTTAGAATTGTTTTCTCCTTTTTCTTTTAAATAAGGAATTGCTTATTCCTTTTCTTCGTTTCAGGTATTTACAGACTTGATAAGAATTGTTAAATGGCATGAGATGGTGATTCATAAAGATACCAACAGATACATTTATCAAGCAAATCGAGCCATGTAAAATTCTGACTGTACAGAGGGTATCCACCTCTAAAGTCAGCAAATAGTGGTTATTGCACATATGAGCATAGGAATTTCAAAGTAAGCCAGTAGTTCTATAAAATCCATAGTCAAGCAGTATAAAAATAGTCTTACAGATTCCGAGTGATAGTCACTTGGTGCATAGCCAGCTCTAAAATAAATGACTGCCACAGCTTGACCATCTCTGCAATCCTAAAGATTTTAAGCTTCCCATACAGAAAGTGCAAAATTAACAGCTTTAACACAGTATTTTGGTAGATAAGTTACATACACAACAAGGGTACCATCTTGTTGAAGCTCGCCAAGTGCATCAATTTCAGCCAGCGTCTTTCTGATAGTTGTAACTTGATGTGTGTTATAAGCTAAGGAAATATCTTCAGGAGAATTTAGAAGCAAAAATCACAGCAGATGTACTACAGAGAATGCATTTTTGATACTTCAGACCAAGATAATATTAAATCCACATCTATCATTTAAAGTAGGATATCTTTCTCTCAATGATGCAGAAAGCCAATGCTGGTCATACATATTGCGCTCTTCAGCTTGAACCACAAAAATAATCACAGCCCTGCAATATGTATTAACGTTAGTACAACTTCAAAGACCTACTTTCTAGAATTAAGCAAAAAATCTCACAGATCAAATCGACCTTGGATCACCATATTCATTCCAAGCTTTAGCCAATGCTTCAGCAAATTGATTTACAGCATTGTTTGCGGGAATTCTGTTAGGATCTGATGCAATGTCTTCTCTGTATTGTTGAAGCAAGCTCCTGTAAACGACAGTTAATATCAAGTTCTATATGCGCTTTAGAGGAGAAAGAGCTAGAAGTTTTACGATCTGAAGTTATCTTTTCAATAATTACACATGCATACACTGAAGATTTCATCATAAAACAAAAATCCTAGAAATAACTTGATAAAATTAAAACAGAAGTTCTGGATAGTGAGCATCGATGCCAGATTGTCCTATAACACCCCATTTACCCAACTGTACTGCAGATATCATTAGCTGCTTGTTTAGAGCCCTTGAAGGTTTTTGTTACTTGCTCCAAGTTTTTGAATTTTTTTTTTTTGATAAGGACATTACAATGCATTTCATTATTAAAAAAGTGGGAGGTTTGCTACATAAGTTAACAGAGATTATTTTACCTGTGAAGTTCGGTGACCAGACAACTTAGCCCCGGAAATGATGATGAGATTGTGTTAAGCTCTATTTGCAAAAGTAATTTCGTTTGCTCATCCAGCATATAATCTGAGCGATGCAACCCCAAGCGTATTTCCTACATCAATGTCATATCAAATGGGAAATTCTCTCCTACACAAAGAAACAATAAAATACTCCTACAACTAATATAAGCCGACTTAGGCACATAATTGAATAAGGCCTTCTTATAACGATTGAAGACGAAGAAATACATGACAGCTTCTCCATTCCTGATGATCAAATATGGCAACATCTAAAGCAACAGGGATAATTTTTTATTACTATCATGCAAATTAGGTAAGACCAAGTCCAATGACGAAGGGGTCAATCAAAATCATGGTGATTGATATCACGTATTAGGAATATCAAAATCGTATGTCAACCCAAAACGACAGAACAAGTCTAACAATGATTAAAGAATAGAAAAGAAATGTCATTATATAAAGAGCTGACAGATGTGGTACACACATATCTCGAAATTAAAATTGTTATGATATCAAGATGTACCTCTATCTTGTTGATTTCTAACATCTTGGAGTGGATTTCTAGTAGTCTGGAGGTAAAAGGATCAGCTTTTCTCGTCCTGCACAAAATTGCATTAAGCTTCATAAAACTCCAAAAGAACTACCATTATTTCTTCCAACTTACTAGAGAGTTGGGTATTCCGTTCCAGTACATGTTTTCAGTAAACAGCAAATACAGAAGCAATTATATGTACCAACCTAGACAGTGATTGCTGCAGAAATTCTCCATCCTGACTCACGCGATCCACGAGTTCATTGAAAATAGGAGCAACTTCACAAGCTTGCTTCCAATGACTTTCAGGAAATGACATTGGTATGAGAGCAACTGGAGCATGAACCATATCAACACCAGGAACAGTTCCTGACCTCTTCAAATTTCAAAAGGCACAAATATCACAGGAAAGCAATAACAATAACACCTAACCGCCTTCTTGATGAACAGAGGAGAAAAGGAAAATAAAGCACCAAACTTTAATCAAATAGTAAAAGAAATCAAGAAAATCTGATATTTTCATAAATAATTCAGTATCACAAAATTATGTCTCTGTGAAGTAAAAAAGATTATCTATTGCCATAAAGACTGACCTCCGAATTTCTGTCACCAACAAGAAGTCCACGAAGAGAGCACCAGACAAGGGCATCATTAGCAAGCTTCTGCACCAATTTTGAGTCGATATCATGAGGATCGACAATGGGTTTCGCAGAATCTTCCAGTTGGGTCTGCATTTTGGGCACTTTAGCACACTTCAATGGGAATTTGGGTATGAAAATCTTGGAAGATTTAAGGAGATGGGGTTCCAAGAATCTAGTAGGTGAGTAGAAATTTAAAGAGTTTGATAGTGATTCTTGGGATTGAAAAGGAGAGGTAGCGATGGTAGTTAGTGAGATTGATGGAGAAGAACAGCCGCTGCCCATTTTGACATTCTTTGGACCCCTCTTTTACGTTACTACCTTACTATCGTCCAAAGTGGCTCTTTACGTTTGGCTGGCTGCTAATTGCTAAAGGGGAGGGAATCTAGTTCTGAGTTTGCCTTTTTTGAGGAAAGAGTGTTGCAACTTTTCTCAAGGAATATGCTATAAANACGTTACTACCTTACTATCGTCCAAAGTGGCTCTTTACGTTTGGCTGGCTGCTAATTGCTAAAGGGGAGGGAATCTTGTTCTGAGTTTGCCTTTTTTGAGGAAAGAGTGTTGCAACTTTTCTCAAGGAATATGCTATAAAATTATCAATTCATTTGATCGAACAATGTAAAGATGTCACTGCTGACATCAAGAACTAGGTAAAATGTCAAAAACTATGTTTATTATTGGGAAACTTTCATAATATATAGTCACTTAAAAATAATTAATTACGATAATTACAATTTGTAGCTATATGTTATTTGGAGGAGAGAGACGAGCCAGATTGGACGAGAGAGGGGAAAAAGATGAATTGTATATGTATATTAGTTAGATACTCGTATATTATATGTAATTGTATATACAGCAAGAGAGATAGGGAGAGGGAGGAGAGAGGCGAGCGAGACTGGGAGAGAGAGGAGAGAGGCAAGCGAGATCGAGATAGGGCAGAGAGTGGGAGAGAGGTGAATTGTATATGTATATAACTATATATTATACATATACATTTGTATAAATGACAAGCAAAATTGGGAGAGAGAGGAGGGAGATCTTGACTATGTACGCGCGTGGGATTATAATTATATATTATTATTAGTTTGTTTGATCAAACTTTTAAAATCATTTTTTCTTCCTAAAGGTATTAGGAATATTTGATGAGCTTATCCTATGTGAATTACATCTTAAATTAAGTGTCCAAGTGTTTTTAGATTTCTCTAACTTGAGGAGGAATAAATGTTGCAAATGCAATTATATTTAAGAGTATATTTTGAAGAATATGAGTATGTTTCATGCTATAAACGAAAAGGAATATGAGTTATGCTTCATTGGCAAGTTGAGATCCCTTTTTCCTTTCTTGGAAGATGAAATGAACCTAAAATTTGAAGTAATTTATGTTCTTACTTAAATTTGCTTCTGTTAAAGTTAAATTTTGAAGTGTTCTATTAGGTGTAAATATTGATGTGCGTATATTTAATACTAAAATCTGGATATATATTCGAACGTTAATGAGTTGTTAAATTATAAATTTCATATTCAATCAACAAGTTTGAACCAATTAGTTGTTCAATCTCAAACAATGCCCTGCTGTCAAACCATAACACCTCATAGATACTAATGAGTGAGAAATTATTTCATATCCCAAACGCAATGTGCGTCATTAGCAAGTATAATTTACTAGTAATTTTTTGTTAATTGCACCTATGAATTTACTATTTCTCATCCCAATTTTCATTTACATTAGAGCCAACCTTGAGAATTGATTTCAATGGTTTTGGCTCTTCTTCTACTTCCTCCTTGTTGGAAGGCACTTTCTCTGTTGATTTCTTTTTATTCTTCTTCTTCTTCTTACTGAAATAAATCTCCTCCACATTATCATTTATGCTAACCATCTTCTTTGGAGCTTTATTTTGAGTTTCCATAGATGATCGAGAGGCTTCTTCCTCAACAATCTTGTCACCTTCATTCTCTTCACTAGTTACCTGAGAAAGCTCACTCTCTTCATTTTCAAGGACAGGATCATCTTCAACTACAGCTTCTTCCAGCTTGGGAATTACATGAGAACTCGAATCTTCAGAATGCAGAACATGTTCAGTGGTTGAGTGATTTCCATAACCTGGATTAGATCGAGACTGACTTGTATTGACCAAACTGTAATCCATGGGATCACCCAAAGTTACAGGTTTGGTAGCTTCAGCAGCAAGGCTCTGCACAAGATACTCAAAAAGCCTATCAACAATAAGTAAGCCATTGCGCCAAGATAAATCCAAACTCGTGATCATGTAGATTTGACCTGCCATTCTAGCAGCAGTATCCATGAACAAGTTGAATAGCCATCGACAGATGGATAGGCTGAAACACACAGGACATCCAAAAGACATGATATAACATAAGAACTCATTAAAGATGCCAAAGAGCTGGATCTTGTTTTTTCCTTGGTCCATTTCTTGGTTTGTTTAAAGAAAGGAAATTAAAAAAATAATGCGGGCTTTTAGCCTGCTGTAGCATTGGATTCTTTCTGCAAAGACAAGCAACAGTTGCAAGCAATGTTCCTTTTCTTTTCTTGAGAGCAAACCAAAGCCAAAATCTGATAGCATCTTATTTCCTCCTTCCACAAAGCTAATGTTTATAGAGCATCAAGGTTTTATTCCTTGCCTCTTTCTCAACTGGAGTTTAAGAACAAAAAGATAACCAAGAAGATGGCTCTGATTGTCAATCTCAGTTTGAGAATTGAAACCAATTGAGCATGGAAAACTAATAAAGAGGATTAAGGGATTTGGTCAGCTTAAACTGAAGTGCAACACTTCCGAACAATGAAATACTAACTGATTGGAAGAGCACATGAAGAAAGAGTATGAAACCAGACGAGATGTATTACTATTTACCAAGCAAAGAAGCAAGGAGTAAACTTCTTTTTACACAATTTTCACCAAGTCAAATGATAGATATTCCCTTAAATCACACTGACAACACTTTAAAACAAATACAAAAATCTAAAAATACATCTTTAAAGGTTTTCTTCTAAGAACGATTATTCAGGACCGCACCTGCTTATTAAGTCATAGAATGGCAGATACACAAGAATGAAGGAAATTTTCTGAATGGACTCCGGGATAAGGCACACAAAAGTACTCTTCGACCCATGAGGAAGTCCCAACTAATTAGCTTGAGAGAAACAAAGATATGTAGTGTCTAAGGATTGGATAGGTTACAAATCTTAGCATCTTACAAAATTGAAGTGTATCACTCCCTCTTCACAATAGTCTATCTAAACTTTGATTCGTCCACATAAACGCCAGTATGCTCCAGGATGGAAGAGAGACTTCTCAAAAACCCATATATCACGAACCAAGACCTGGATGGGGAGAAACAAATGAGAAAATAGTGTTTTCTACTACTATTGCATAGGCAATCACATAGTAGGTCTTGTTGATAAAATGCTTCACTCACATAACTACTATGATGGTGGAAAACTATAAATTTCAGCATCCCAAATATTAGCCCTAGCAGGGTCATCTGTGGTGACTTAGCAGCCCTTTACTAGATGCAACCAGGAATGCTGTTTTTTATGTTTGTCTTTTTTTTTTAAAAAAAAAAGAAGAAAATATAGAATGTTATAAGAGCCTTGCAAGGTAATCTTCTGGCATCCCAAATTCCCAATCCATATGTTAATATCCCAGATATATTTGTAAGATATGGAGCCATTAACTTAGACTCAATAACAAACTCTGGTTCAGTATTCATCAACTTTGGAGTGTAGAAAAGTGACTTTCTTCACAGAAATGTCGGATGGCTAAGTCAGTTGATCACTGCATTATACATAATGTCTATCACATACCTCCTTATTTCGATCTCCAGTGACAACAGCTCCTTTCCCATCATATGCCTCAAACTTCTGTAAAAAATAGCTTATATCAACATAGGATAATCATTTCTAATAATACTAGACTGCATTACCACAAAAGATGTGTTGGTCTTCTAAATTTTAAATATTAAAAGTAAAACCTGACACACTCGTGGAAACTAAACGAAGTTCCTATGGACTAGTAAGACATGAGAAAGGCTGTTCTCTTTTTCATTTACAAAATAATTTCGCTAAGGTGATATGATAAGGGTTTATTCCTTTTCTTATCCACAAGTGGCAGCAGGATCTCTTGGTTTTAAGGTAACGAGATAAGGGTTTATTCCTTTTCTCATCCACAAATAGCAGCAGGGTCTCTTAGTTTAAAGGTAACAAGATAAGGGTTCATTACTTTTCTTATCCATAAGCTGCAGCAGGATCTCTTAGTTTCAAGGTAAGACTGATATGACGCCAATAGAACTCTTTCCTTTTTTAGACTAATTTAACAACCATGAAAATTAACTTATCCTCACTTTTCATTATTATGCACTATCCACAGCATAAACATAATTGTCAAAACTCATGTTACAGAATCTGCAATCAGTTAATTTAAGTCCATTAAAGACAAGGAAGCACGTTCATCATCAACTAGAAGTCATTGACATTTGCTAGCACAGTATGGTTAGTGCATCTCTTTTGGGTATAGAGGCCGCTGGTTCATGAATAAGCTGCTAGAAACTAGAAAGTGATCTTCCAATACTCTTCTTTCTATGCCAGCAAGCAGGAATTTTCATGAGCTAAAATAGTCTATCAAAACAAGCAAGCAAATAAGTCAGTCATTGCCTACTGTCATGCCATGATTCAAGTTTGAGGTTGTGTTCGCAGAATCCTCTTTGGGTACTGGGGATATGAGAACACCAATCGGCACCTATTCACTTTCTTCTTTTCTCAAGTTACAATCAGAATGGTGACATTATCTTTTGCCCGAATTGTTTTTCCAAGTAATTCTCTATAAAATGGATGTCTTTGATTGCCATGTTGATTAGCAATAAACAAAGGTTATCCGCCAAGTGAAGTCTTAAAGATGTGGTAATATAGACAAATTATGCAGTTATTTTCTTTCTCAAAAAAAAAATTATGCAGCTATTTGAATCAACAGGACTGGATGTCAAATTTTACAACCGAATCAAGCATTACAATCATGAGATGCAGAAAACTTGAAACAGCTACAACACCATTGACAGGAGCGCCATCAGCATCAAATGAACTCAAAACAGAATATATTTAAATCATTGGCCAGCTTACCTGCTTAGCCAGAAACTCAAGTGTAAGCTGTATGAACACCTTACTCAGATCATTTCGATCAACACCAATCTGCAAAGAAGCAGCTACAGAGTTCCATCATTGCACAACTAAGAAGGGGCAAAAGTTCAAACGCCAAAACTTCCACACGGATAGTCACTTGGTGGATAGAAAATCTAAAGAGAATGAAATTCTTTTTACATGATAGAGGTTCCATTTGTTGTTATATTTCATAATATTCGTGAAAAGTGATTGAAGGGAGGCGAAGGATAAACAATTTAACAACAGAAAGAAAGAACACTTTCAGTTCACATTATCTTCGACATTATGAGCTCTCTACAGTTTGATTTCACCTAAAATATATAAGAAATACAACATATATAGTACCTGATATGGAAAACTGAGCAATTCAACAACTTCCAATATCAAGTAGCCTCTAGGGCTTTAATCGTTATCATCCCAGTTAAACTAGCACTCTCTCCCCAATCAATTATGTGGTAAGTTGGCAACATCATCTTAAGAAAAGATATAGGCAATAAGACAGGTACAAAAACTAAAAATATTATCAGAAGCTCTAGTACACAATTTCTTAAACCCTGATGTGCTTCGTTATCGACCCCATTGAATACAGTTTCTCCAAGAAAGACAATTTACCAAAACCAACATAGGAAGAAAATGTATGGAAGGGTCATCAGAAAAGGCTTTGCTGCTGAAAAAACAAATTAAAGAGACCAAAAATGTAGATCTATCCATCACATAGTGTAGCGTCCATCACAACCCGAGACAGAATTTATAAAGGGTCAGCATGAAAGGCTTTGCTCCTGACAAACCAAATAAGAGACACAAAATGTAGATCATACCACCTAGTGTCCTGGTAGTTACATAATGTTCCTACACATGCAAACCAACGCAGTTACAAGCTTAAGGATGGTTAAGGTTTGGTACTTGCCAATCGAGCTCGCAGAGTTCGCACTTTAACAATTGGTTCAATTAATTCCCAGTAGACAGTAGGCCACACTGATTCTCGTTGCTTGATCTCATTCTTGAGAGCCTGTCTTGTAAGACCAAGGGAAGAAATATGTCAAAGACTAGTTTTAAGTTTGAAGTGAGAAAAAGTGAATTAATTAAATAGCCATGACAAATATAGATAACTGTGGACCAATCCGACAGCCAACATGGTCTATGTATGAAAATTGAAGTGGTCCAAGATCCAGTCAGTACAAACAAGACCTAACCCATGCCAAAAGCATAATCTCATTGTTTCATCCAAACGACCAGGTTAAGCAGCAAGTTTGAAGGCTCAGTGTGAATTCAGAATAAAAATACCAGGTATAAGAACCTACAGAGTACATATGCTCCGTAACTAATTTCCTCAAAGTTCCCTTTCCTCCGTTTGCCATTTGGGTATTTATCTGAAAGGGGAAAGGCAGAAGTACATCCAAGTCAAATGCTGAACATAGAAAATGTAACTAGTAAACAGAAACAAGAGAACAACAATCACCCAAGAAGTCTAAAGTAATGAAAAAATAGAACAAAATCGAAATAACACCTCTTTGTATATGCTAACAGCTTCAGTATAGAACTGTTGTTTTGAATATCCAGCTTTTCGTAATTTAGCAATGGCGTATGCACTTTTTAGCTGCAAAGACAAATTTGATGAGTAAAGCTGATGATGACAATGAGATAAAGGACATATAATAGGAACTTTTCACAGTCACCCTTAAATAATCTCATTAATTTTCTATTATTAACCCCGAATCTAAGTGAAGGAACATGCTATGAGGGGTTAAAAACTGAAGAATATCAGCAGATCTTGAAACAATTTATTTTTGTGAAGTAGTCAAGTAGCAGAACAAATGGGTGTATATAGAATGTTCAGATGCACAAATAATTACCTCTGAAGTAAGATCCTCCTTTGTCCTTTTCCAACCATTTCTAGTGAAATACCTGGTATCAAGATTTGAAAAGCTAAATACAGGTTGTTTTGCATGATGGCGAAGTGTACATAACTCAAAATCACTGAATGAGCACAGCTACTATGACCTTTTTATGAGCATCACTACAAAAGAGATCTAAAACATTTCTTTGACAGACTTTAAGGAGTGTATGACCTGACCATGCTCCTTACATTCCCTACTTTGAATAAGACGTATTTTTATAAGGTAAAGTTTTATTGATAAACAGTACCAAGATAGTACTCCAGCAAGTACAAAGAGCAGGACTTGGTTTACATTACAGATACAAAGATTCTAACAAGTCCAGCATGTCATACATATTTAAATCAAAATCTACTTTCATCCAATAGTATAAATTTTGAATTACATATATATTTGACAACATGAATCATCTCTTTTTTGTCTTCAAAGCACCTCCTATTTCCACTTTGAACTAGACATTGTGAATAACTTAATATAAGTCCATTGATTTCTTATATGTTTCGGCAAACCAACCCCGTAAGAACTTACTAACTCATTTGTGCACCATGGTGCGTGTTGTCCATATTTAGCTTGCCTCAGTTTTCTCCACATTAAATTTTCTCCTTAGATACTGTCTTATGTGAGCATATACAATCCATCTTGTCCTAATCAATGCCAGTTTGTAACTAGAACAAAGAATTTGACGGTCCTAGACTGCCACACCAAAAGTTACCTAAATACCATGATAGTTCTCTCTGTTAGATATTTACTAGAACTGATTCCAGAGAAGGTCTCTTATATTTAGATATTAATCAGAAGAGCGAGCAACCAAAATCAATAGCCAATTGCATTAGAAGTCTTGCTTACCGCTTCCAGAATGGGATTTTCTCACGAGGGACATAAGGCTCATATATGATTCCAGGACTCAGCATAGACACTTTGACTGCTCCCTACAGACGGAAAACGTATAAAGCTTAAACGTTTATCCAACTTAATCATAAAATAAAATTTTCTTTTGACAAGAGAGGGTAGCTCAAGTGGAAAGCACACCTATCTCTAACCTTAAGGTTGTGGGTCCGAGTCACCAAGGGAGAAAATTACCACATCAAAAGAATAAGCTAAAGGCGGTAACAGAATAATGTGCTTAACATTAACAAGTAACAACCAAAATGAAACCAAGCATATTTATTCATCACTAGCAGAGTTCCAATTTTGTTACCATTTGCCGTGCTTGGGCTGGAGCTTTTGCTTTCGTTGTAACTGATCGCATGTAACCATAGCTTATTGGCTCCTGCGTCTAGACGAAAAGTGAAAGTGATGGGAGTAATCAAAGCTCTCATTCAGAAAATAAGGATATACAATTGCTACAAGGAAAACGATCAGGAGTATTGATTCCACTAGAAGAAAATGAGCAAACAAACAAGGACAATAGTACAGAAGAAATAGCAACAGATTAACTGATCAACAATTTCAAAATAATATTGAAACAGTTCAAAAGAGAAATTTGATCCATCTAATCGGTCTAAAAGAGATAAAGAACACAACATAAGAGTGCCAACCATCAATTGGGATTCCATAGACTCCACAGAAAATTCACCTCTTCTGCTGCGACACTCCCTTCAGAGTTCAGCCAAAACTTCCTTATTTCATGTGAAATAAGAAGAGGAGATAAAAGCTCTTGTTGAATTGGTTGGTGAACAGCATAAAAGAGAACTCTTACATCGGAGTTTAGGCTACTTAATATAAAAAATTATAAACTACTGTAATAACGAAAGTTTAGGTTAAAATAAAGTTATCTAATTTTTTGGTGTTCTTAGTTATAAAATTATTCATAAAAATTCTCTGGACTTCCAATATGCTCCACCAACAGTCAAACACAAGGTGCTTAAACCACTTGAGACAACTAATAGTGAAGAACAAGCTAAAACTTAGATAAAATGCTTGCAAAATTAATGTTACAAAAAGGAAATCTGCTTCTGAATACAATGGTGATATTTTTTCAAATCTAACTCACCGTAGTTGAACGGAGCATTATTTTATCACCAGATGTCCAGGGGATACCTCCATGGTCCTTATGCATGCAGGATGATATGCACCTCAGTGTGATATGTGGAACTGAACACCAAGAGTGGACAGTTTAACAAAGAAACATATTTGTTTCACTAACAGCTCAGAGTTCAAATTCTAAAAGGCAGAGAGGTCAACACGAAGAAAATGAAACAAGAAGGAAGAAAGTAAACTAATTGATCCAGAGAGAGAGGTCTTTCACCAAGTGAACAGGTCTTTATAGTAGATATATTATTCCATGGATGGAGGTCCGGCCATTTATATAAGCAAGACAATTGCTCCAGCACTTTGTATTGGATCACAAGAAAAGACTATTCAATTCATTACAGATGAGAGTTATCCCTCATAAGAACTGAAATGAAAATTGATAGGATAATCAGAAAACAACATATTTATTCCAACATGATGCAATTCAGCTACAAGTAGACCAGCTTAATTTACAGTTTCACATTGCAACCAATCTCATTAGTGAGAACAACGACCATAAAAAACAATTCATTCACCTATTCCACTTGTATCTTTCCATCAGCCTCTAAAGTCTAAACACAACCAAAATGAAGTAAATTTCAACAAACCCATTAGAGAAATAGAATATCAAATTCGCATTAGAAACTGAAAACATACACTTACCATTTGAAATAGATTTTGAATTGCTTCTTGAGCTGGCTAGCCTGCAGTATAAAAAAAAAAGAGTAAGATTTGATACAAAAGACACCTTTAAATACTTAAAAAAAACATTTTTTAATAAAAGGGAAAATGGGAAGATAGTTGTTTCGCTAATAAACTCGTTTTCGCTTGTAATCAAATATAACAAGTCTCTGGAATAACAATTTTATATGCATTATACGAATTTGAGTATAGAGATTATAATGAATTGAGCAACTTACAAGGTAGAGAAATCTCGAATTTCAACTGTTCTATAGATGTTTCGAAGCGTCTGCAATCGCCCTAAAGCCATTTGTGATCAAGGAGATTCAAGACGGAAATGGAGGTTTTGGAATTTGAGAAGAGGGTTTAAGGAAGATTTGTTTGCTGCTTCGCAGCATAAGTTAAGCTGGTAGTGCTTACCGTTTAATGACTGCCACTTGTCACCATTATTTTTTTAAAATTTTGGTTTTTGGTTTTACCCTTCTTTTCTTTTTTTCACCTGGTTACTCTTTTACGTGACCAAAAATAATGTCATTTTTTTAAAAAAAAAACACTCTATGTTTTTTAAAAAATAGTTAATTTGTCGTGGAACGGAATTTAAGAAAATAAAGAAAAAAATTTATTATTGTGCTAAAAAACTAAAGTTGGGTTAAATATACCAAAACATTTCTCCTCAAATTTAAGAAAAATGACTTTNTGGTTTAATTTGTCGTGGAACGGAATTTAAGAAAATAAAGAAAAAAATTTATTATTGTGCTCAAAAACTAAAGTTGGGTTAAATATACCAAAACATTTCTCCTCAAATTTAAGAAAAATGACTTTCCTTTCAAAATTTAGGAAAACAATTCTCAAAACTCTACTTCGTCTTTTAAATTTTTTTTCTTATCCCATACCCAACCGTTCCCAAAAAATATATTCACCAACCAAATATAAAAAAGAATTTTTAATTCACCAACTAAATTTGAAAAATAAGTTAAAAATTCACTTATTTTCCAAGAAATCTTATTACCTTATATGTCACATGAAAAATTGAAATAAAAATATTGCTCAAAAGAAAAAGGATTATTCTTCTTCAAATAAAATAAAAATAAAAGTAAATAATTCTTTTTTCAATGAAAGAAATAACTTTTTTTTAAAAAATATTTTTCAATGTTGATTAAAGAGTAGGAAAATATTTTATTTAAGTCGTGGTATATGAAAACTAATATTTTTCTCCCCAAGATAATGAAAGTGATGTATATTATTTAAGATACAGGATAATGTATTTTTAGTTGAAATGAACCGAACAACTTATAAATATTATATTATTTAAGATACAGGATAATGTATTTTTAGTTGAAATGAACCGAACAACTTATAAATACAATTTTTTTATGCTGGGATTATAAACATGCTGCAGAAAAGGAAAAGACCAGAATGTCCTTTGTGTTTCTCCATGGCCAAGAAAAACGTTATCCATACAAGATGAAGATTCAGCCACAACCAATGAAGGAGACACAACATAACACAACACAAACCACCCGAAATATGAACAAAAAACACATAGCCAGTGTCACACTGAGCAACAAAAACAACTTTTTCCTGTATTTTCTCACAAATTTTGATCTGTTACTGTTTCTCTTCCCATGGAAACCATTCTCTCCCCTCCTTTTTCTCCTCTCTTCAACCCCAAAACTTCCCTTTCAAAGCCTTTTCTTTCCCTTACTCACTTACCCAGATCAACTAAGCCAATTTGCTGTAGCCTCAGAAAACAGCATTCCCAGATTGAAAAACAATCTTTTTCAGTACCCAAAAGTTGGGTTTCTCATGTCCAGCAAGGATTAGCTGCTCTAGCTATTTCTTTAGCCCTTAATTTTTGTCCAGTTGTGTCTTCTGAGTCTGCATTGGCATCTGAATTTGATGTGTTAAATGAAGGGCCACCAAAGGACTCATATGTGGTTGATGATGCTGGTGTGCTTAGCAGGGTGACAAAGTCTGATTTGAAGGCATTGTTGTCAGATGTGGAGAAGAGAAAAGGCTTCCACATTAATTTCATCACTGTCCGCAAGCTCACTGTAATTTTTCTTCTCTTCTTTATCTTGAATTAGTCTATAATAGAAGAAAAGTTTTAATCTTTATGGTGATTTTCTACTTGATATGCTCTTAAGAGTACTTAAAGTGCTTTTGTGAATTCTTTTTTTGGAGAAACTTATGTGCTAGTAGACCTCAACCCTGTAACTATACTGAGACTTTTGTGTTTTGTAGAGCAAAGCTGATGCTTTTGAGTATGCTGATCAAGTTTTGGAGAAGTGGTATCCTAGTGTTGAACAAGGAAACGATAAGGGTATAGTTGTGCTTGTTACAAGTCAAAAGGAAGGCGCAATAACTGGTGGCCCTGATTTTGTAAAGGCCGTTGGAGATACTGTTCTTGATGCTACCGTCTCAGAGAACCTTCCAGGTAGGAAATACTTCCTCTTAGTTCCTTGTTGTTTGGGCACATTGATTAATTCTCTCATTGAGGTTGATTTCCAATGAATGGTTTATTGAAAACAGTGGCGATAAGTAAGATTCACAATCTTGGTAAGGACATGGAAGTATATTACAGAGAATTAGTATAATAGAGAATATTACTTTTCATAGATTATACTAGGTTTGAAAAGTCTAATTCTCTTCATCAACATTAACAATGGCATGTGAGTAATTTAGTGAGTTTGATAAATGCATGATTTTTGAGTTACTCTTAGATCTTAGCTTCTAGAAAAGCTGTCTCATTGCCATGTCTTTGGATTTAGAAACAGGCATAGAAACACAAACTCTGAACGAGTTTACCGTTTATATATTTTTAATTATCCAGAGACAATCTAATGGAGGAATAAGGATGTTTTTCTTAGTTATTCAGTTCATGCAATAAGAATTCTTTAGAAAGCAATCCTTCTGGTCCAAGAATTGATCATGATGTCGAAACTCTTGAGAAACTAGTATACTACCTGCTATGTCAATAACAACTAATAATCAGGTCTGCTAATAAAGGCGAAAAGACTAACTAGTGACTTGAAATAAGTCTGAAGTTATGGAATGAATAGCTTTTTGAAGAATAAATTCGATCTGATTGTCATCATTTTGGTTTGAGAAATGCACAATGGAAGAGGATGCTTGGCAGCTTAGAGACTAAGAGATCATACTACTCCTGTTGTTTTAGCTCGTCATTAATGATAGTGTTAATTAGTACCCTTCCAGTATGTGTTGTGAAAGCTATGGGGTTGAGAACTCTTTGCTTGCTACTTTTATTTACTTTGCGAGTTTTCACCGCTTCATTCCTTAATTTCCCTCTTTCATTGGTCCATGGGGCTCATTAGTATTCATAGACTTGCAGTACATTTCTATGAGGCAACCTTGATTAGAAGTCAAAAGAAGAATGTACAAGATTTCTCTTTTTCATGCANTTTTATTTACTTTGCGAGTTTTCACCGCTTCATTCCTTAATTTCCCTCTTTCATTGGTCCATGGACTTGCAGTACATTTCTATGAGGCAACCTTGATTAGAAGTCAAAAGAAGAATGTACAAGATTTCTCTTTTTCATGCATTTTTAGCTTTTTAGGAGAGAAAGTGGATAATATTCACACTTCCAATAAACTGGAATGAAATGTATTTGTTTTGGAGCATTCTCCTTAAATTGTCTATTTCTCGAGGTTAAACCCCAGGCCCAAATGTTTCGTCCAATTATTTACAAATTGAGAATGCAGCGTCTGAATGTCATTATTAGTGCTAATGTTGGTATGAAAAGTCTCTTAATCAAGAAAAAGGGGGTTCAGATGCATGGATTTAGATTTTTTTTTGGATAAACCAAATTTGGGAAGGTTTACACAGCACCGCATGCTTTTTCTCCATGCAGATGACCATTTTGATAAAGTATTATCTGTCTAGACTACTCATTTTATAAATATGGGAGAAGTGGCGACCCCAGAACAATTTTGTTTTGTTTCATAATGGAAGTACACTAATGCTCTTGATTCTGATGGTGGTTTCAATTTTGTAGTCTTGGCTACTGAAGAGAAGTACAATGAAGCAGTTTTCAGCACTGCCAGACGTCTTGTTGCAGCCATTGATGGCCTTCCTGATCCTGGTGGTCCCCAACTCAAGGATAACAAAAGAGAGTCCAATTTTAAATCCAGAGAGGAAACTGATGAGAAAAGAGGACAATTCACACTTGTGGTTGGTGGGCTGTTAGTGATTGCTTTCGTTGTTCCTATGGCTCAATACTATGCATATGTTTCAAAGAAGTGAACTGTCTGATTCTGGGAAATTACATTTTCGTGAGATTTGAGTAAGCATGTATATTGTCGTGTACAAAATGGTCCATTCGGAAATGACTGATTCATGAGATATTTAAAAAGGATAAATATGAAGATTTGGACCTCTCCTAACATAACGGATACTACCATTTCTTTTTATAAGAAGTAGATAAAACTTTCCTGTTGCATCGCTGATAATGTAAAGGGTTATTTTTAGTGGTATCAGTCATGACATGATCCATAAGTTCTATATTTTCAAGAATCCATGGGAGTGTTGAATTTCTTTAGTAAATTATAATATATAAGTTCACAGAGAATAAAACAATGAGAAGCATGTTAGTTCCTCAGAACTTTAGTTTGAGAAGGAAAGGCATCTTGTCTGCGAAGGGTGGATCAGAGTATTTCCCAGTGAGAATTTGTGAGGCGACAAACTGGTTTGCAGTTTCTGTGTAGTGAATTCCATCCCAATTGATATATTCACTACTGTCATTGCATGCTTTGGCAGTGACATTGTTTCCATCCAACACCTTTGTCTGACCACAGGCAATCCTGCTGTCATAGTTGAGTGGAGGTCCTCCATATCCACAGCAAGCCATTAGTGGCTGCTCAAATCCTGCAAGGTGTAAATGCAAAGTACCAAGTGTTATATTAATTATTTTCTTCTACAATTTAATGAGAGTGCACTTTGTGGAAACTCTCGTCCTGCTTTGGTTTCCTCTAAGTTGAAGTACAATCAAGTTATCATGATGGCAAAAGTATGTTTCTCAGCTGTGTTTATCAGAAGAAGTTCTAAAGCCAAATCAAGAAAGCAAAGGCACCATATCTCCTCCACTCATGGCCTTCCAGATGAAGAACACAGTGGACGCACTGCAGTTCTTCTCAATAAAGTTCATATGATATTGGTGGAACAATTTCACTTTATATCTCATGAATTCTAAAATCACAAAGAAACTGCATAATGCAATCTTCTTTTTGGCATTTGCGAGTAAAGAAACTTAGTAACTTACCATTTCGGGAATAATTTGCTATCAGATTAGACTTGATGGAAAAAATATCAACATGAGTGATATTTGCATCTGAATACTGGCCCTGAAGCTTCTTGCAGAGGGCGTAAAGCTGCAGGTTCAAAAGTTTTGCAGCTTGATTATGTGAGCTAACACATCCTAGCTCATCCAACTTTGATACATCAGTTCCAAATTTGGCTATATTCTGACCTAAGCACCCCAATGGACCTGTATTATGAACCCAGAAATTCCTGGCCCCTAGGTCATACAATCTCTGTGATGTCAAAGAGGAAGTAGAAATGAGGTTACAACTTGCAATTGATAACCAGTACAGAAAAATCTGCGTAAATTTCTGTTATAAGAATTGACCTTGACACCATCTTCAAATCCTGAAAGAATAGTTGGAATTGAAGCTAGAATTTGATCTAATGTCTTGGAGTAAAATCCACCAGCAAGATCATTCTGGCCTATGTCGAACATATAAAGCCCTTTCTGGAAAAAATCTTGAGCTGGAAGGTACTTATCATATTTCCTAGCTGCAAAGAAAATCAATAAAATCTCACAAGATATAGAGGATTCTGATATATGCAAATGAGCCCTCATTATCAGAAACATGATCAAACTTACTCTTTGCCTGAATTTCAGAAACCCGATTCTTGAACCTTAAAAACTGCGCAACTTGAATCCCAAATGAAAAAGGGCTAACAGATGATGCAGTGGCAGGAAGTATAGTTGAACCAGCAGCTGCAAAGTTGGCTCCTTTTTTGAAACTCGGTGCAGCAACGGAGTCTAAATAGGAGTTCAAGAATGGCAGGTCCATTGCATCCACTGCAACAAAAATCCATTAAAAAAAAGGTATATCAATATAACCTTCAAAGTAAATCCAAAAAAACGGTAATTTGAAGTGGGAATCTTACTCAAGAAATCGATGATTAGTCGGCCATCACAGAACCTCCCAGATGGATTCTTGAAATAAGTTTGTCCATTAGGTGGCTCTAGGCGATCACCAACGCCAGCAACTAGACCTCCTGTATCAGAATTTGAATCACCAAAGTTGAAGACTGCAGGGTAATTGAAATCTATGGTATTAGCCAAGGGCAAGCAGATGAAGATAAGGACAAGAATGTGAAGGACACAAGTGGTTGAAGAAGCCATGTTTTTTTGCCCTTTTGACAAAAAGTTGGCATTTTTATCCTCTTAAAATAAGATGTGTTGGGCTTTTTTGCTTCAATTTCAAGTTGTCTTTGAAATGTGGGAAAGGCTAAAAGATTGTGAATTGGTTGTTGTTCAATTACTTTCATATCCTTCAATGAATGGATGCTATGATTAGAAGTGTTTCCATTAATGAGAAAACAGATTTGATTAGGACATTTTCCTTGTCATCTAACTGGTAAAAAGTTGTCCTTTTTCTAATGTTATTTTCTCTAACCTCTGATAATGTAACTCAACTGAGAAAAATTATGCAACATCGTTCTGTGACAGAGACATTTTCATTTCCGATATCATGTTTAACTCAATCTTGGTCAGACATGTACATGTGAAAGTTTCTTGTCTTCAACGTGTATATATACTACAGCTGTCCCGAAAATTTCGGAATATGAGGATCAAACTGACTAATGTTCGGTGTGAATTTGTATATAGAATCTAAAAAAAAATAAAATATTTACGTATTTAAAAAATATGTATAAGGTATGGAATTTATAAGTTACAACTATTAACAATTCAAAATATTTAGAAAGTAATTTAAAAAATGAAATCAAAGAAAAAATATCTTTTGACTGTCTTGGACTTTCGAAGTGTAATATTTATTTATTTCTTCTTTTAAAGGTATATTTAGTTGGTAGATCTAAATTGAAAAAGTAACAAAGAATAAGAACATTAGGTGAAGGTCAGACATGTTTTAGTAAGCAATTCAAATTATTCCACTAATGGAATCGATGCTTATTTAATTAGAGGTTAGCTCGAATAATTGACATCCCTAACGGCCATGCATACAGTATATTTGTCTAAGCGTTAGTGATATTCTATATTTCTTTCAAGTTGGTTTACATTTATAATTGTGATCCCTCATTGTTAATCTCATTACTAGATTAGCCGACTGTTTCCATATTAGTCGAGCCAAGGGATGAGGGATACCAGATGGTTTAATTGGAAAAAGAACACATTTAACTAACAAAAAAATCATAGTAATAGAAAAACCTTTAGAATAAAAAATTGCATGGTCTTGAACACCCTGGTGATTTACAAATCTAATGATTCCTAATGCGTTGAACAGTGGTAATTTTAATACCTTGTATCATTAATCTCAGTGGCAACAACACAAAAGAGAACACAAAGGGCATTTTTGGCTCAAGATAATATTGCTTTTAAAAATAAACTGGAGTACTGTGAAAATTAGAAATCTCAAAAAGCAAAGGCAAATGGGCCCAAAAAACTTCAATCCTTCCTGAAAGCAAAATGGGAAGTTGCTTCCACGAATTGCTAACTTTTAAGGCTTCCTTTACATGTCCAAAAAATGAAAGTGTCATGAGATGACAAGTAACCTATTATCGAATCCAATATTCATGTCTTAAATGCAGTCTTTAAAAATGAAGGTCCATAATTACAATCAGAGAATGAAGCAGAGTGACCTTCTTTCGAGTTGATGTTGATAAAACTCTTCAGAAACTTTCAAGCTGGCCTTAAGAGCGACGTTCTCCATTTTCATCTGTAAAATGATTGACACAACAGCACAATCAAAATGAAGCTCCATACCATTAGGAAAACTCATCTAGTAAAGAAATTGTGATCAAGTGAAAAAGCTTGTGGATGGTTTTTGACTCTGCACTCGGTCCATAATCTAAGTAGAATTCTAATCATATTTCTTACCTACATTTGTTCTTTGTTCTATCCAATAGATAATGTCTAAGACTGTATGTGGATCGTAAACTATAACATCAATCTTTTGCTGGAATTTTCAAAAAGATTGAAAGGTTAAAAATGTGAAGGACATTATACAGTATATACAAGGTAATCATATATGTGTTTTCTAATTTTCTCAATTTCACTTTCTTTAGGTATAGCTGGAGAGCTTTCATTCTTTTCTAAAATCCAGCAGAAGAATCCTCTCCCAGGAAGTGTTGGAACTCAAAAAATATAAAGCAGAATTCCTTCCCAACCTACTTCATGAAGCCTTTGCTGATTACATAATCTTTCTGGAAAAATCCTTCATAGGTATTCCAGCAAACACATTCAGTATTCATATCAAGCCCGACAGAAGAGCTTTTCAACTATTCACTGATTTATTAAACAAAAGAGCAAATGAAAAGAAAGCAGTGAAATCAAATTGAATAAAACCCTATTTATACCAGTGAACTCAGATGTATGCATCTCTTACCTTCTCTACACCAGTACTCAGCTCTTCCACGGCTTTATGCAATGATGAGATTGTCCTTGATGTAACATCTTCATATGCGGCATCTATCTCGTCAATTGAATTGGGATCAAAGAAAATTCCCTCCAGTACAAATAATTTCTCAAGCAATAGGACATCATCGTCAGTCATTCTCTCTCTCAGCTATGTAAATCAGATTATTAGCTTATAGTACAGTAACCAAGGATAGCTTAAATTATATGAACCAAGCAAATCAAACCTTGGCCAATATTCTCTCCCTGGACTCGTCTACATAAGTATAGACTGTGGCATCCTTGGTATTGTCTAGATCTTCCTTGCAACTAACATGTACTGATGCCTTTACATGCTTTGCTCTGCTTGAAAGGACAGAAACTAGAACTTAAGATCCTTACTTTACATGTACTGACCAGCACCAAATATTGATCAACATGGTAAGCTTTTCAAAAACCAAGGCTTTAACTTACAAGTAAAACTAGGTTATACCCAATGGAATGTAAATTGAAGGGAGACCAAAACATGAGAAGAAACTATAATGCTAACAAATGAAATAAAAGAATACTAAAATGAAATCCATAAATTCCAAAGATGTATAGAACTAACAGGGGTCTTACAAAATTTCTCTTTTTTCCTTTGTGCATTATGTTCCTCATTGTTCCCTTCTTGACTCTATGACAAGAACTTCAAATAAAACTAAGTTTACATACCTAGCACCAAATCGCAGGGTGGAGAGGCTCTCTGAAGAATTGGAAGGGCTTGGAGAGCAACAGCAAAGTAATGCAGTCTGAGAGCATCCACCCTGCAAATCATAGTGTAGCTGGTCATCAATCATCAACGTAGGCTGAAAGTATGGAGAAAATGGAGTTCAGGAAGTGGAACTAACAAGAGCATCTTGTAGGATCCGAGTGAGCTTAGAATCACGATAAGGAATATGAGTTGGTTTTCCTGGAGTGCTGCTAGTCATGGCATTTATCACTTTCCCAAGTGCTGTGAGGGACTGATTGATGGTCTTTGCTTCTTCAAGAATTTTACCTTCAGCTCCAGTCTTCTCAACTTTTTCTGACCCCGCCAAGTCTACGAGTATCAGCTTTCCAAATTTGGTCCTACTTTGAAATTCAAATATTTAGGATAGGTCTTTCAAGTTTCAACCTATTGAGAGATAATACCTTTTATCCTTTGTAAGATCTTGGTGGACGGTAAATATGTAGAGGCAATGGCTTCTGCTGCTCGACATATTCATTTCTGGACTGTTAAAATATTTTAACAAAGAATAAATATGTTAAAGGAAGAAATTTTGTTTACAAGATGCACAGAATGAGGCTAAGGATACGTGTTTCTCCGACTGCTCTATTAGCTATCCCACTCTGCAACATGAACAGCCATATCAGAACCGAAATGTATAAAATGCTTCATATGGAAACACATCATCTCATTTTCCCTTACAGACAAGCTTTGCAATGCTTCTGCAGAGTTGGATATAGCTACCTGGAAAACAATTTAAGATTCTGCGGGATTTAGAAATTTCCAAGGAAAACTAAAATAAAAAACAAAATAGATATAGCATTTTAGTTATAAATCAAGGACAAGTAGATTTTTTCGCATAAATTTTGTTGTTTCTGAAAGTCAAAAGGTTTAGCACTTATTCAGGCTTCCAACATATCAAGCCAGCTAACTGTTTTGGTTGATAGTTTTTGAGTACTTCAATTTATGCTGGAAGCCAGAGGACTATTGAGGATAATGCAGCATAAATCCAAATAGACAATACCAGGTTATGTTGAGCATATTGCATGCTTGAAAACTAAAACAGTATAACAATTTGAGGGAAAAAATGAAAGAAAGGTGCTGATGAGTCTTACTTCTGTTGCTCCATTTAGAACAATTCCATGAACTTTACTCTCTTTTATTTGTATGTTGTCCTTCGATAAATCAAAGAGATCTCTGAGAGAAATTGATATAACTTAAAAGGCATGCTTATGGACATAGCCAAATTGAGTTAAAGCAATAGATATGGATCAATAGAATCTCCTCAGGTACAAGTACTGGTCAGTGACACAAACCTTACTTTCTCCATGTAGATCTCTACCTGTAAGAGTAAGAAATTTCCTTAGTAGAGATTAAAGAAACATAGCATTTGCCATACAAAAGGTTGAAATCAATAACAATAACATCCTAATCAACAAATTGTCACCATTGATAATTTGATTGTGTATTTGCTAGGTTTCTCTGAATTCGTTATGGCCTCAAAAAGCCCATCCACCACTCTCCGCAATAGGCCTTTCTTCTTGCTTTCACAATCTACAATGCTTGGTCCCTAAAGCCAACAGAGTCAACAATGAACTAATAGTCCATAAAACACAGATTTATGAATGTTGTAAAATCATTTTACCTCCATGCTATATGTCTTTCCTGCTCCTGTCTGAGAAAACATCAAAAGAATAAAAGAATAGCCAACGAAAAATACAAAAAGGAAAAGAACTTTCTCCTACTGTAATCATTAATAATTCAACACTAGGAATTGAGTGATGTCTTTGTTCTCATATTTCTGCAGTTCATCCTTCACTAATAGGACTCAGTATTTGTACTGAAAATCTTCCATTCACATATTAAAATTGCAGGCATGCTTACATAAAAAAGGCTGTAATCAAGCATTTACCTGACCATAAGTGATAATTGTACCGTTTATTGCATCTAGGGCACCTTTTTTCACCATCATCAGGACAACGAAAATTCTAAGTGAGAAGATCAACTGAATTTTAAATTCTCTTAGTTTCTATAATAACTCTCACGAAATTCAATTGTACCTTGGACTATAGGCAGAGCTAGAAATTCATATATATCAGCTTGTTCAGATCCTTGATAGAAAACTCTGTCGAAGGTAAAATCAAATTCCTGTTCCTTCTCATCCTGTAATGATGTTACAAAATCAACTAAAGTAGTAAAACCTCATTCTGAATAGCTAATACGAAGATTAAGTAGTGCACTTCCACGTTTTCGTAATACATACACAGACTTCGCATTTGATTTGAAATTAACAGAAAAATCAATACAGGAAACAGAGATTTGAGCTTTAAAACCTTGACTATGAAGGACTCAGAGTTAATTCCTTGAACAGAGACAGCATCGCCGAACTCAGATAGTTCCTTCGAATTTAGAGGCCTGAATAACACACAAACTTTCATAGTAGACATTTTAAAGCTGATCAACGATCAATCAATTAAAAAAAAAGATCTATGTATACTCGTATTTGATCAACAACGCTATGAAGATTTTCCCGCCAAAAGAGCTTCGAGAACAGAAGGGAAATGGCCTAGAAACACCTCTTGGTGTTTATTTATAGTAGTAAAAGTAAAAGTATAAGATTTTGGAAACTCCGGTTATTTCTTTCTTTACGTGACAATTTTGTCGATTTCAATTTAAGACTAACCCAAATTACTCCATTCATTTCATCTCAAATATAATTGATTTGATTATAAATTTTTTATATTTAAATTTTTTTTTATTTTAATTTATGTAATATTATTTTTTTTTAGTATAATTCAAAAAAAAAGTAATTTAATTTTAAAATTTTCATTTTTAACTTTGATGAAATGATTTATATAGTCATATAAATATTTAGTATACTCTATGTGAAGACGAGAGTATAACTATCTATTTGTTTACAAAAACATCACATAAAAACTCGAGTCAATTTTCTCTATAATAAATTGAGTGTTATTAATATACATGCTTCAACTTGCAGAGGAGTGTCACAGAATATATATATACTTGTTTCCTAAATCCTAATATTTACAAAGTTATAGATACCATAAATATAGAAAAAAATTGTAATTGTAAAGAAAATGACAAAAATGGATAGAAAAATTCATTCAAGACTTGGATAGCTCACTCTCCTTAAGGAAATTCAAGCCCAATGTTGCATAATTTACGTGGATTCAATATTATACCTTTTGATTTATCCTCTCTAGGATACAATGATCCTACAACGTCATACAAATCAAACAACTCTGATTAGTTGAAGAGTCGAAAGATCCACCAAAAGAATAGATTCCTCCAATATATAATTACTCTCTTTTGTATAGTGAATTAGTTGAAAACTTACAATATTTTTCTTTGTCTCAATTCTCTTTTCACTACACTAATCTCTATATAAAAATATTTCTCTTTTTTTTTTACATTACTAGTTCTCGGAACGTGCATTGCACGTTTGTCCCTTAATTGATATTAGAAAAGTTGACTTATTTAACTAAGTTCAAATCTAAGTCCTTTCATATGTAAGTTTAACATAAGAATATAACCCTGCACAAATATAACATGAAAATCTTGTGTTAGATGTTGGAGGTTTGATATTCTAATTACATCATGAAAAATATTTTTTTTATTATATCAGAGGAATTAATATATTTTAATTACTAAACATAAGTTTTAATAATCAAAAAATAAATTGTCTATAAAAAAAAAGAAACATATAAAAAAGAATATTACAAAATATTTGGGCGGTATACCATCAAATTTATAGAAAAAATTACAATTTCAAACGAAAAAAAGAAGTTAATAAAGACATGACATCCATAATAAAAAAAAGACATCACATTAAAATATATAGACAAAAATATTTTCATACTAATTAAATTAGATTTTGTTAGAAGTCGACGTACTGTAGACAAAACATATCATAGATATAAAAAATTATAATCATATAATAACAATAAAAAAGATAAAGAGAAAAGAAAGCATGAATTATGTTAAGGATAAAGATACACTATATTTCTTGAACTATATATTAAAGGATCTATATATATATAAATAAATTAAATATGAATTCTAAAACAATATTATTCAATGTATCATTTAGTCATTTTTTTTACTATATATTATTTTTTATTTTATTTTTACTTTTGCAATTATTTTGTACCTCTCTATAACAGTTAAGTATAAGAATTTTTTGAACATCTGAGATTACATATAAAAAGAAAAAAATACAAATATATTGTTTTAAAAAGATAAATGATTATCAAACAATGAAAAAGACATAATTATTATTCTATGCAATTTAACATGTTTACCCTCAAAATAATTAATATAAACACAAAATGTGATTAACTTTACTATATATATCCTAAAGATAGAAGAAAGGATGAATATAAATTTACAGTAATCAATTACGAAATTATATTTAAAAACTCAAAACGATGGAAATATGAAAAACAAAATTCACTTACAACTTCATATTGTAGTAAATTTATCTTGTAACTATCATAAATTTACATAGTTCTTGATTTAAAAAATGAATATGCATGAAATTTTAAAGAATACGAATAAAGAAAATAGTAAGAATTCTTATAATTACAAACTGGTAATGAAAATTTTACAACTGATATAGACTAACCTACGGTAGAATGCAAGACGATAACAAACTTGAATAAAAGAAGGAATATAAATAAAGAGGTGTGAATGTGTTTGATAGACTCTTCATTACCTCCACTTATCTTACAAATTAAAACTGAAAGGTTATTAGACTCTTCATTACCTCCACTTATTTTATAAATTAAAATTAAAAGGTTATTAGACTCTTCATTACAAACATTTAATTACTACATGAATATATGATGCATTAAGATCTTGTTTGATGCATGAATTTCAGTATAACTATTACTTAATATTTAATTAATTAAATAGATATTAATATTAATTAATCTATTTCAGAGATAATATAAGGATAAAATGATAATTTAACTTTGAAGTTAGGAGCTTCCCACTTGTAATGATATATAATGATACTCTCTTCATTTAAAAGAAAATGTCCCTATTTCCTTTTTAGTTTGTTTCAAAAAGAATATCCCTTTTCCTTTTTTAGCAACACTTTAACTTTAACTTTTCATATGACATGTAAAAGACCACAAGATTAAAGGACGTTTTGATATATTTAATATAACTTTAATTTAAAATCACAAGATTAAAATTTTTCTTTTCTTAAACTCCGTTCTAAATCAAACTAAGCCATCTTTTTTAAAACAGAAGGAATATGATTTTTCTTGTCTATAAAAAAAAAATAAAGGCCATCATGAAAAATTCTTTGTTGTCATGAAAAGGAAGATTATGAATAGTAAATAAGATAAAGTGAATGATCTAGAAGTTACAGGAATAATTATGTATGAATAATGAGTTAATTAGTGGTTAGGGGAGTTAATAAGGAAAAGTATAGCCACTAACTAATGATATATATATAGTTAATAATATACATGCCCAATAGTGCCCAACGCACTGATGAAAATGCTGCACCAGATGGCAGCTTTTACATTGTCAGATTAAGAATTTTAATTATGCGCTTTAATATATTATTAAAATGCTCAATATTTTATATAGACACACCAATATATAGATAAAAAAAAACAAATTACATTTTTTCGTGTGTTAAATCAAAACTCAGAATTAAATATGAAATGCCAATGTCACGTAGTAGAAATGCATAATACATATATATATTTTTTATATTTTATATTTATATTCTTTAACTTTAAATATGTGCAAATAAACACATAAATTTATATAAAATTGAACGAATAGACACATACGTTCTATATGATAATTTGCATCCTATGACGTGATATATTATGTGTATTATGTCACATAGAACTCACGTGTCCATTTATTCAACTTTCTACAAGTTTAAATGTTTAGTTATGCACACCCAAAATTAAAGAGTATAAATATGAAAAAAAGTTAAATTAAAAAACACATTTATATATTATTATACCGTATACAAAGTAAGGATGCTGTTCAAATAACAATGCTGGGGTTCTACACGGCTTATGAATTATGATTATTTTTTTCTCACGTGTTTAGTTTTTTAATAAAAATATTTGTATCATGTTGCACCAGTAAGAAAATCAAACTTTTTTTAAAAAAGATGAATACAACTTTCTCATTATGTAGATAAAATTCACATGTCAACTAATCAAACAAAATTAAGCAACATCCTGTGTAAAACCGTTTATTAGTCCTCGGAAGCATGTAGGTCACTGTCTATCTCACACACATGTAAGCATATTTGATATAATATTTTGTCCGTTTTAAAATAAGTGGTGTTTTTAATTTATGAGAACCTATTCATTCCTAGTAATGAATATTTAAACTAGCTTATCCCTAATCAAAGAAAAGCTAATAAGTGGTTATTGATTTATATAAAGAAAAGATAAACAAGATTGTTCTTGAAACACTAAACCACCACTTATTTTGGAAGTATAAACTAATCATCTTGTTACTCGTGTTGGTTGGCGCCACTATATCTTAAAATAAGCAAATAATTTATGTGTAACGCAAAGGATAATATAAAAGCAGTTAACATCGACAAGTGAATCACATTGTGTTTTGCTGTTTTTATACGTTTCAGATCTGCCAGGAACTTCAAGTCTCTTCTTTCTGTGACAGTTCAAATGAGAAGTGAAATGTTCTCCCAGCTTTTTTTCATCCTACTACTCTCCATCTGCTGTAAAATGAGTGATGTAGTGGCAGCTAATTCCAGTAAATGTCTTAAGGATCAGAGGATGTTGCTGCTGCAGCTGAGAAATAACCTTACTTATGATTCTGAAATATCCGACAAGTTAGTCAAGTGGAACCACAGGATTGACTGCTGTCAATGGGAGGGTGTCACTTGCAACAGTGAAGGCCAAGTTATTGGTCTTGACCTCAGTGCTGAATCATTCTCGGGCAGTATCAATCTGTTAGCTGATCTTAAGTTTCTCTCTATTGTCCGTCTTGATGGGAACGATCTATCTGCCCCAATTCCAGAGTTCTTTGCGGAACTCACTAATTTAACTGTCTTCAGTCTAAGTTCCTGCAACTTGATAGGAGAAGTACCTCAGAAGATATTTCAGGTACCAACTCTGCAAACAATTGACTTATCAGAAAATGAGATGCTTGGGGGTTCTTTACCTGAATTTCCTTCAAAAGGATCTCTCCAAAACATGGTGCTTAGTGATACCAAATATTCAGGAAGTTTACCCGAGTCCATAGGGAACCTTAGGAAGTTGTCGCGTATTGAACTTAGAGCTTGTAATTTTACAGGTCCAATTCCATCTTCTATGGAAAATCTAACCCAGCTTGTTCTTCTGGATTTCGAGTTGAATAGCTTCACGGGTTCATTTCCATCTTTTAAGCTGTCGAAAAATCTCACTCGTATATACTCTGCTAGAAATAGATTGACAGGTATATCATCCGACTGGCAAGGATTTGAGAATCTTGAGTATCTTGACTTGAGTAGCAATTCGATTTCTGGGCTCATTCCAGAATCATTGTTTTACCTACCCTCACTTTCAGATTTAATTCTGTCAAACAACAACTTTTCTGGCCAAATAACTGAATTACAAAATGTGATTTCTCCATTAACAACTCTTGAGTTGAGTTCCAACAATTTGGAAGGGCCAATACCTGAGTTTATTTTTGAGCTACATGATCTTTATGGTCTTTCACTTTCATTCAACAAGTTTAATGGTACTGTGCAGTTGGAGAAGTTCACAAAGATCAATAAACTTGTAGATCTTGATCTGTCCCACAACAGTTTATCAGTTGACACAAATATAAGTGAATCGGACCTTGCCTTGCTACCCCAGCTGAATAGTTTCATGTTAGCATCATGCAATCTGCAGAATATTTCCTTCCTCAAGAACCAATCAAAGTTGTCGATGTTAGATCTCTCAAACAACCAGCTTACAGGTGAAATACCAAACTGGTTGGTGGAAATCAATGATGGACTTCTGCGTTTTCTGAATCTTTCTTTCAATAAATTTACGCGTCTTCAAGAACCATATACAATTGGCTTTCTCATGAATTTCCTTGATCTGCACTCAAATCTGCTCACTGGGGTTATTCCATTACCACCAAGTGCAGCTGCTTATATTGACTTCTCAGACAATAACTTTTCTACTTTTCCACCTGACTTTGGCAATTATCTAGTAACTGCTCGTTTCCTCTCAATTGCAAACAACAAAGTTATCAGTAGTATTCCTTCTTCGATATGCAACTCCAGCTATCTTGAAGTACTTGATTTGTCAAACAACAGTTTGAATGGCATAATACCATCATGTTTAGCAGAAAAGAGCAGCACACTGAAAGTACTGAACCTGGGAAAGAACAATCTCATAGGAAATATACCTGAAAAGTTTTCTTGTAATTGTGAGTTACAGAGCCTTGACCTCAGTCAGAATCACTTAACAGGTGTGCTTCCTCGTTCTTTGTCCAACTGCACAAAGTTAAAGGTATTAAATATTGGAAACAACAAGATCAAGGATACTTTCCCCTGCTGGTTGAGGAACATGTCAGATCTTCGTGTACTTGTATTGCGCTTCAATGGTTTCCATGGGAACATTGATTGCTCACGAGTGAGTTCCAACTGGACAGCACTTCAAATCATGGACCTAGCTTCCAACAATTTAGGGGGTGTTCTTCCACGAGGTTCATTCTTGGAGCTAAAAGCAATGATGGCTGACCCATCTTTAACACATTCACGCTCTGATATCTTGCATTTTGATTCTTCTATTAGGCCAATATACTATCAGGACAGAGTTATTCTTTCTCTTAAAGGACAAGATGTTACACAGACAAAGATCTTTCTCTTCTTCACCTCCATTGACTTTTCAAGTAACAATTTTGTGGGGAACATACCAGAGATAGTTGGAGATCTCAGATCACTTTATCTTCTCAATATTTCACACAACAATCTCACGGGTCAAATCCCACCAGCAATTGGAAATTTGAAGCAATTGGAATCACTGGACCTCTCATTCAACAAGTTAGGTGGCAATATCCCAGAAAAGCTTGCTAGCCTCACATTTCTTTCCTGCTTAAATTTATCATCTAATGAGTTGGTCGGAATGATTCCACAAGGCAACCAAATTCAAACATTTGGAGGAAGTTCTTTTGAAGGAAACAAGGGGCTATGTGGGTTTCCGCTAAACAGAATTTGCATGAATAATTCAGCAGATGCACCTTCTGAGCCAGAAGTTAAAGAGGAAGAATTCATTTCAAAGACGGAGATTTATGTAAGTGCTATATTGGGATTTGTTGTTGGTATTTGGATCATCTTCCTACCAATTCTGTTCTCAAAAAGATGGAACCAGTCGTACAACAGAATAATGGACAGATTAATTTTAAGGATATTTCAGCAGCAAGATCAAGAAAGGAAAAGTAGTAGCAGTAGTGTAGAATCTTGGAAAAAGGCAGCAGGGAAATCAAGAGGCAGCCATTAATTTCACAGGATGTAACACTTCGTTGCAGCATGCTGCTCACTATTAGTACTTCTAATTGTTTCCACTATGAGTTATCAGTGTTTGTTTACCTTTCATATTCATTTTAGTGGCTTCTTATTAGATAGAAGAACACAATTCAATCTTGCATTCTGTTTTAGGTAACGGTCAGTGAATAGCCATAACAAACCTCATAACAACCTCTCTCTTTTTTTTTAAAGAAACAGAAGCCAACTTTGCCATTTTCTAAGTAAAAAATAGTTTATACAAGTTCTCCCTTATTCTTGGTAGTCAGATTCGTTCTGCGCAGACAATAAGACTTCTTCAAGTTCCTTACTGAAGTCCTTATCAAAATCCTGCTCTTCATCTACTTCTTGTTGGGAGAAATTATCCTGCTCTTATCAGACAACATCAACTGAGTCTTTGACAGGCTGATGACAAATACCAGTTTTCTGATAAAATAATATCTTCTGAGTTTTCCAGTCCTCAGCTGTCTTCTCGACCACGTCTCCTATCAATGTGTGGTTCTCTGTTTGTGCTTTATGTTTTCTACATCCACCATGTCACTAGCCCCTTTGATAGCTAGATATTTGGCCCGTGCATATGCTGCCGGCTTTTGCTTGAGCAAATCCACCTCAAGCTCCGACCTCATATCCATGTGGGTGAAGTGCTCAATCTGGCTATTTGCAAATAACTTGTTGCACGCTATTTAGATACTTGCATTTTGTATTTCTTCCAGTTCATCATCTCCCTGCTGCCAAGCTTTCATTTACATCCACAAAGCCAAAAAGAAACATGTTTCTATCTAGCATATGTTTAAATAGAACTGGGACTAGTTTAACATTTTTTGGCCTTTGTCTCAAGGACAAGATTCCTAAGATTCTTCAACTCTCACAGAAATAGATAAATCTTGAAAGGAGGCCTGAATGGGTGTCTCATAAAGGTAATATAATCCACCTAATCTCCTTAAAAGAGAATGAGTAGAGACCATGTAACCACTGCAGTATGCATAAAAAGATTGTATATAGCATGCCTGATCTTTAGATGAACTAACCTCGAAAATATAGGAGAACTTCTCAGAAATCCACACTCTCTTCTGTAAAAGTAGGAGATCCACCCTTGGTAAATTCATAATATAAGCTCTTCAATGTCTAATTTGAATGGCTCATGGTCCTTGTTGACTTCTCTTAATGGCCTTGACATCAAACTTTCAAAGGCATTCCACAGCTTGTTGAACTTTTAAACTTCCTGCTTAACCCTAATCTCTCCTTGTAAATCCTTTATGTCCATTGTCCAAGTTAAATGGCTCCTGCACAATAATTGCCTGAAAGTGTATGATTTGGACAAAAGTTCATCTACTATACAGTAGATAATGAATGTATTAATGCATATTCATGTAACGTCCTCAAAAGTAAATTAAAGTATATTCGATCAGACTTTACAATTGATTTGAAATTAACAGAAAAATCAATACACGAAACAGAGTTTTGAGCTTTAAAAACTTGGTTACGAAGGATTCAGAGTTAATTCCATGAACAAAGACAGCATCCGGATAGTTCCTTCGAATTCAAAGGTTTAAGCCTAACTCGCGCTCCAAAATATATTTGCTTAGCATTTGGTGCATGGGCAATTTGTTGGGCGTGGCACTTTTGGGCAATTTTTGACCCACTTCACGCTCAGCCCTGCCCTAATACCATGTTGAATTCATTCATCTTATTAGCCGGCAATGTAAAACTTTTTGCTTTAACACAGAATAGCACACAAACTTTCATGGTGGACATATTTAAGCGGATCAATGATCAATCTGAAAAAAAAACATGTATATATACATGTATTTGATCAACGAGCAATGAAGGTTTTCCCGCGAAAAAGCTTGGAGAAAGAGGGAAAATGCCCGAGAAACGCCTTTGGAGTGTGTTTATGAAAATTTGAAACCTACTATTAATAAGTACTACTAATAATTTTGTGCATTTAAATTTAAGATTAACCCAGATTAGTCCATTCATCTAAAAACTAGTAATTGAATTGTTTCACCTCATTTGATATTCAAGTTTCAATTATTTTTGTAAATATATTCACTCCGGCTATCCCCTTTTTTTTTGTTTAGTGTGACATATTTTATTTCTTAGTTTATCAAAAAATATTAATTAGAAACTAAGAAAACATGGTCAATCTCAATTTCTCAATCAAAGGAGGGAGTACAGTATTTATAAAGTTAGATATGAGATGTTAATTTTATATAGTACAAAGTACAAACTAAGGAGTAAGGATGCTGTTCAAATAACAATGCTGGGGTTTTACACAGCTTATGATTTATTTATTTATTTATTTTTATCACATGTTTTGTTTGTCAATAAATATATTTGTGGGACGTTTCCATAAAATAAAAACACTAATGATGGAAATATAACTTTCTTACTACTATATAATATAATTTCAAATGTAAATATAGAAAATATAGTCAAATAAAATCAACATCCTATGGAAAACCGTGTAGGTCCACACTCCAGTTTCCACTGTCTATCAATTTCAAAAACAAATTGATATTATAAGTAGACACACGGATCACGGTGTCAGCTTTTTAAAATAATACATAAACTAATCATCTTGCCTTACTCATGTTTGGTTGGCGCTAGTATTTAAAATAGATAAAAACATTGATCTGTTAGCCAAATAAAAATTATCCAACCGAATCCTGTTGTTTATTCGCGAGAATTTTTGCTATTTTATACGTTTCAGATCTGCACGAACTTGCGAGTTTCTTTTTCTGTTGACAGTCAAATGAGAAGTGAGATGTTTTTCCAGCTTTTATTGATCCTACTACTCTCCATCTGCTGTAAAATGAGTGATGTAGTGGCAGCTAATTCCAGAAAATGTCTTCAGGATCAGAAGATTTTACTGCTGCAGCTGAGGAATAACCTTACTTATGATTCTGAAATATCTACCAAGCTAGTGAAGTGGAACCACAGGATTGACTGCTGTCAATGGGAGGGTGTCACTTGCAACGGTGAAGGCCAAGTTATTGGTCTTGACCTCAGCGCTGAATCATTCTCGAGTAGTATCACTCCGTTAGCTGATCTTAAGTTTCTCTCTATTGTCCGTCTTGATGGGAACAATTTATCTGCACCAATTCCAGAGTTCTTTGTGGAATTCACCAATCTAACTGTCTTGAGTCTAAGTTCCTGCAACTTGATAGGAGAGGCACCTCAGAAAATATTCCAGGTACCAACTCTGCAAATAATTGACTTATCAGTAAATGAGATGCTTGGGGGCTCTTTACCTGAATTTCCTTCAAAAGGATCTTTACAAAACCTGGTTCTTAGTAATACGAAGTTTTCGGGAAGTTTACCTGAGTCCATAGGGAACCTTAGGAACTTGTCGCATGTTGAACTTAGAGCTTGTAATTTTACAGGTCCGATTCCATCTTCGATGGAAAATCTAACCCAGCTTGTTCTTCTGGATTTCCATTTGAATAGCTTCACAGGTTCATTTCCTTCTTTAAAGCTGTCCAAAAATCTCACTGATTTATACTCGGCTAGAAATCGTTTGACAGGAATTTCATCAGACTGGGAAGGCTTTGAGAATCTTAAGTATCTTGACTTGAGTAACAATTCAATTTCTGGGCTCATTCCAGAATCATTGTTTTACCTACCCTCATTATCAGATTTAGATCTGTCCAACAACAAGTTTTATGGCCAAATAACTGAATTACAAAATGTTATTTCTCCACTAGAAAGTCTTGAGTTGAGTTCAAACAAATTGGAAGGGCCAATACCTGAGTTTTTATTTGAGCTGCATGGTCTTTATGGTCTTTCACTATCTTTCAACAAGTTTAACGGTACTGTGCAGTTGAAAAGGTTCACCAACCTCAGTAAACTTGTAAATCTTGATCTGTCCCACAACAATATATCAGTTGACACAAATATAAGTGAATCAGAACTTGCTTTGCTACCCCAGCTAAATAGCTTCCTGTTAGCATCATGCAATCTGCAGGATATTTCCTTCCTTAAAAACCAATCAATCTTGTCAATGTTAGATCTCTCAAAGAACCAACTTACTGGTGAAATACCAAACTGGTTGGTGGAAATCAATGATGGACTTCTCCGTTTTCTGAATCTTTCTTACAATCAATACACACATCTTCAAGAACCTTATACGTTTGGCTTTCTGAATTTCCTTGATCTGCATTCAAATCTGCTCACTGGGGTTATTCCACTACCACCACGTGCAGCTGCTTATATTGACTTCTCAGACAATAACTTCTCTACTTTTCCGCCTGACTTTGGCAATTATCTAGTAACTGCTCGGTTCCTCTCAATTGCAGACAACAAAGTTATAGGTAGTATCCCTTCTTCGATATGCAACTCCAGTTATCTTGAAGTACTTGATTTGTCTAACAACAGTTTGAATGGCATAATACCACCATGTTTAGCAGAAAAGAGTAGCACACTGAACGTACTGAACCTGGGAAAGAACAATCTCATAGGAAATATACCTGAAAAGTTTTCTTATAATTGTGAGTTACAGAGCCTTGACCTCAGTCAGAATCACTTAACAGGTGTGCTTCCTCGTTCTTTGTCCAACTGCACAAAGTTAAAGGTATTAAATATTGGAAAGAACAAGATCAAGGATACTTTCCCCTGCTGGTTGATGAACATGTCAGATCTTCGCGTACTCGTATTGCGCTTCAATGGTTTCCATGGGAACATTGATTGTTCACGAGTGATTTCCAACTGGACCGCTCTTCAAATCATGGACCTAGCTTCCAACAATTTAGGGGGTGTTCTTCCACGAGGTTTATTCTTGGAGCTAAAAGGAATGATGGCTGACCCATCTTTAACACATTCACGCTCTGATATCTTACATTTTGAGTCTGAATCTGTTAGGTCAGTATACTATCAGGACAGAGTCACTCTTTCTCTTAAAGGACAAGATGTTACACAGACAAAGATTTTTCTCTTCTTCACCTCCATTGACTTTTCAAGCAACAATTTTGTGGGGAACATAGCAGAGATAGTTGGAGATCTCAGATCACTTAATCTTCTGAATATTTCACACAACAATCTCACAGGTCAAATCCCACCAGCAATTGGAAATTTGAAGCAATTGGAATCACTGGACCTCTCATTCAACAAGTTAGGTGGCAATATCCCAGAAAAACTTGCTAGCCTCACATTTCTTTCCTTCTTAAATTTATCATCTAATGAATTGGTCGGAATGATTCCACAAGGCAGCCAAATTCGAACATTTGGAGAAAGTTCTTTTGAAGGAAACAAGGGGCTATGTGGGTTACCGCTGAACAGAACTTGCAAGAATAATTCATCAGATGCACCTTCAGAGCCAGAAGTTGAAGAGGACGAATTCATTTCAAGGACGGAGATTTATGTAAGCACTATATTGGGATTTGTTGTTGGTATTGGGATCATCTTTCTACCACTTCTGGTCTCAAAAAGATGGAACCAGTCGTACAACAGAATAATTGACAGATTAATTTTAAGTATATTTCAGCAGCAAGTTGAAGAAAGGCGAACTAGTATCAGTAGTGTAGCATCTTGGAAAAAAGCAGCAAGGAAATCAAGAGGCAGACATTAATTTCACAGGATGTGACACTTCCTTGCAGCATGCTGCTCACTATTAGTACTTCTAATTGTTTCCACTATGAGTTATCAGTGTTTATTTACCTTTCATGATTCATTTTAGTGGCTTCTTATTAGATAGAAGAACACAATTCAATCTTGCATTCTGTTTTAGGTAACGGCCATATGATATGAATATGAATGAATATGATGAGTGCAAAATTTATAACTTTGGATTAATGAGACGACATTTTTTCCTTCAATATTTTGAAACTTGAAAGGAAGAATATATCCCTTGAATAATAAATCAAGAATCTAAATATATTTTTTATTACTATAAAAGAACCTCCACAGCTGGCGTGTTTCAATTTCTCATATTTAATTAAGGGTAAAGCAGATCAAACTAATAACGAGACGTTTAATGTTTTTGTTTAATATAGAGTATTTTTGGGTAAGGACATACATACAAATTGTCGTTATCCTTTCTTGTCCTCTTCACCAACTAGTCTACTTACGTTGTTGCTGCTAACTTCAAGAAACATAACATTTAGGCGATACATTCTTGACTCTCTCAAACTCACAAAACCAAGTTGTGCAATTCTTGAATCTTGAATAATGGGAGAAGAAATTGAAGTGATACATTCTTGGTCTGCACCCAGGTCCCTAAGCACCAGCCTAATGTACTCTTTTGCCCAGGTGAGGAGTATTCTTTTGTTTACCTCTTGATGAATCTGAGGGCTTCTGTTTTTTTTCTCTGTGTGAGATGGGGTTCTTGAATAAATGTTGGTTTCTTGAAAAATCATGAAATTCTTGGATTTCTTGATTTGGCTGACTTTTAATCTTAGACTATGATGATTTATGTTAATGAATCTTGATATAATGATGCTTCTCAAATCCCCATTCCCTTCAATAGGAGGATGATGGAAGTGGAGTTTGGTAAGTTTCTCTTGCATGTCACATAACACTGCAATAGTAAATAATTGCTCTTCTCAATGCCTGTTTGATAATCCTGATTTCCTGTGAATATATATGCTGCCTCTTTTCAGCGAAAATAATGCTCCTACGTAATTTCTATTTGCTTGATTAGATGGTTAAGAATCCTAAGCAGTCTCAACACTTGTATCTTTGTTTGATTAACTAGAGTATATAGTGTTATTTTGATGGATTTATTATACCGTGATACATGCCCTTTGGCATAAGAGTATTTTCTTGTGTTACAGAGAAATGACATCGAAGTTCTTGATGAACCACTGTATGCAAATTTTTTGCGAGTCACTGGAGTGGATAGACCTTACAAGGAAAAACTTCGATCCGAACTGGTATGTAAGATGAGTACAACATTCATGAATCACATCCTTTTCCAGTTTTTTCATTCGTGCTGAGTTGCAATTTTGATACCTAGTATAGCAATCTTGATTCTTTACAATATGTTCACCTAATGTATGGCTATGTGCTCTTTGTATCTTGGATTAGAGTAACATTTATATGAAATAAGCAGGAGAATGATGGAAATAAGGTGGTGAAAGAGGTCATCTTTGGTGCAGGAGTAAAGAAGTATCGCTACTGTAAGGTAATCTAGCAAGCATCATAGCTGTATTTATGAATAAAGTTATGAATGCTCTAGAAGTTTATGATTTCTTCTTTACCAGCCTTATTGGATTTTATCGTTCTTACGTTTCTAAGAGAGATAGATTCATATTCAGAGTCTTCTAACTCTATATCAGAGGACAAGGAACATCAAGATGGATTTTATTTACTTGTAGAAAAATGTTGGAAATGTGTCTGCTTGCTGCTAAAACTCAGATAACAGTTTTAACAACTTAGGCACCATACGATTTGTATGATTGAGAGTTAGCAACTGAGTGTTACGTCGGAAGGGTATTCAAGATAATTTTGACTATGTGTTCTCCTCTCAGTACTGGTTTCTCCCAAAGCTCCATCATTTTGTGATTGTTCATCAAAGAGTAGTTGGAAGGAGCATGAACTAACACTGTTTCTAGGTACCGGTGCTGTCTAATGCTAGCAAATTGTGGACTTTGTGTAAGACTTGAGTTCTTTACTATAATTATGATTTTTTTTTAAATGGTAAAACACATTCTTATGCCAGAAATTTTATATAAAGTAAATTAATAGTTATATAGGAATGCTTGCTATGGCTTGACAACTTTGGCTTGAGTTTTCTGAAAAATAAGATGAAGACCCAATAAGTTGTCTAGACAGCTGCAAGCCTGCAACCAAGCATATAACATTGTGGGTCAATCACTGAGTTTCAAGGGTCTGGTCTTTGATAGGTTTCGAGCACTACATAGTGCTGTAGGCAGTTTTTGGTAATAGAGATCTGTAATTAGATCATTAATTCAAATTTTCTCACTATTCCTTCTTCCTTCTCGCAGCATATAGCCAAACAACGTGTGCCAGGTTTGACAAATGAATTGATGAAAAGAGGAAAGCACTTCATACTGATAAGGAATCCCCTTGATATCTTGGTAATTTAAGTTAAAGTCTTGACTCTTATTACTGATGGTTGGTTATAATTTTCTAATTTAGTCAGTCTATTTTTTTTAAAAAAAAAAGAAAATTATGTTCTTTTGCTACTGTACTAAGTAAGCAAATTAATGGAAAATCTCAATGCCGATGCATCACTAGCAGCAGGGTCATTAACTATGTGACATTGCTCATCTTGTATTTCTCTGTTTATTTCATATTTTATTATTTTTCATTTTCTATTTGATGTATAAATGTTATTTCTGCTTCTAACAAATTTAACTTACATATGCTATGTTGGTAGCCATCCTTTGAGAAGATTGTGCCTCCATCATTTCTTGAGCTGGGGTTGGCAGAGCTGGTCTCCGTATACAGTGAGTTATCTGAATCAGGAAGAGCCCCACCAGTTATTGATGCTGCAGATCTTCGTGAAAATCCCGAGGTTCGTTTCCAGTAGCATTATTCAGTTTGAAGCATAATCCCCTTTCATTATGAAAGTATGGTTCTTGTTTATGCTCATTCTAGTTGGGAATGTCGACAAACTTAGATACTAGAAAGATATGGTCCTTTGTCCAATGATGCCCAAATTACTGAAATGGTTTCAATCACAGCTATTCTTGTCATGCAGTAACATGTAATAACTGACTATTGCTTTGCACTGACTTATGGAGTTGCCAGTGTGAACATTTTCATAGATGGTTTAAGAATTATAGATATGGCTGCTCATTAGGATCTAGTCACAACTTCATTGTGTCTGCTTAGTCATTTTACCACTGTATTCAGTGGTATTTCTTCTCTGTGTAGATATATAGATATTTATGAATACGAACACGATTAGAGTAACACAAAAAAACTTAATTTGTAGAAAAAGAGGAAAGGAACTGTTATGAATGTGAAATGTTAAGCGATTGTGCTTATATGGTAACACAATTTATCCTGTGTTTTCATTATAATAAGCTTAGGCCTAATTTGTGTTTATGCTATCAGTTGGTTTGCTGTGAGAGCCTTCTATGTGCAACTTGATTCATATGAACTAAAGCGTAGGGTCAGGCTTAGTGTCCCACCAACTATGACTAGTAGGGTCACAGCTTCTATTGTATAAATGTTAAGACCTCATTTATAAAGGTATGTATAGTACTAGTTCTAGTGCAGTTAGTGCAATGTCCAGTCTTCTTTATCTGGTTCAACTTTTTCCCCTCAATTTCCTGTTTCATCTTGTTTTAAACATGGCAGTCTGTTATACCAACTGAAAGAGAAATGAAAAAGAAAAGATAGTTAAACTACCTTCCCCCAACTCTTACATGAGGAGTGATCGCAGGATTGAGTGTCTTGATTACTTGTCTAGTTGTTTATAAAGTTTCACAACTTAACATTTTTAAGAATTCTCTGCTAATTGTCTTTCTGCAGGTGACCCTGCGTGGCCTTTGTGAAGACCTTGACATTCCATTTCAAGATTCAATGCTCAGGTAAGCTAAATTCGTGCTAGAACTTTTAACAAGTTGTTGACAATAGTCTATCTGGAGTGACCAGTCTTGAAGATTTTCTATACTTTGTAGAGAGCCATACTTTTGTGTAGATTCTACTTTTTCGTATACTTTTTTGTATGCGGAAAATTTACCGTATTAGTGAAATTATGTAACCTTATCAGAAGAAAATCATCTCTCTGGAGTTAAACAACTGCAACTATACCTAAATCTCAAGCTCGTTGGAGTTTTCAGGTGGGAAGCTGGACCGAAACCATTTGATGGCATCTGGGCACCATGGTGGTATAAAAGTGTGCATAAATCAACAGGTTTTGCTCCAGCAAAGAAATACCCTATGGTATACGGTTCACAGATCCTTGATAACTATTTTGTTATGCAAAAACTTTAATGATTAAACAGAGTATTATAGTGGCATTTAAGAAACTCATCTTTAGTGCCATCAGGTTACAAAATAAAGAAGAGGGACACTCTTTACTTCAGTTTGTATTACCAAGTATGATTGCATATGAATTCTTTTTCCGGAATTATCCACAGCTCACATATTATCCTTATTGGCGAAGATATATTGTGCCGAGTGGATTTGTAATGGAAGAAACTGTTTAAACGAAGTCTCTTACATGTCCCACCCTTACCAGTCACCTGTTGTTTTTGCATGTGCAGCGCAATGTGTTTTTGTTCAAAATTAATCCCATGAAAGTTGAACCTGTTTGTTGTTACTCAGTCTTAAATTGTTTCGATTTTGCTGGCAGCTCGTTTCTTCCTAGAACATTCTAAATAATCATGTATAAAGCTAAATGTCACGTGAAAGACATTTGCTCATAGTTCTTCCTTCTAAAAATTTTCAGCCATTTCCCACATCATTGTATGATTTGTTGGAGCAAAGCCTACCCTTTTACAACATGCTTAAACGTCATGCTAGACGATCTTCTTCTAATTACCTGAACTCAACTTTACCTCATCCTAGTCTTCCTGTTCCTGCTAATGAGAAGCTGCTTGCATGGGTTGGTGATGAGATTGTGCCTCGTGAGACTGCGAAGGTAAAACGATAACGTAGTTTACCAAGAATGATATTCGAATAATTCTGTTCTTTCTGCTCTCCTGCTCAACTAGCTCTCAATTTTTTATCACTGCAAGACATTTTCTAGGTTTCAGTATTTGATTCAATTGTCCAAGGTGGCGATGGAGTTTGGGAGGGACTTCGAGTGTATGGCGGAAAGGTATTTAAGCTTGAGGAGCATTTAGATAGGTAAGTGACAACAACTAGTGCTAAATTAGTCCCCATTTGTCAGATATAAGATGTGGATTGTATGAGGTGTGACCATTGTCTAAAATGCTTTTCTTGCTCTAAATTTACATTTAAGTTTCCTTTTCTCAGGATGTTCGACTCTGCGAAAGCACTAGCTTTCAGCAATGTACCAACTCGCGAAGAGGTAAAATGCTGTGGTGATTCCCTGTTTGGGTCTAGGTCCTCTAAGATTTTGATTTCTACATTACAGTATGTAGTAAAATTTGTAGAACTTCTGACTTGATGCAAGAATATGCAGGTGAAAGAAGCTATTTTCAGGACTCTTTTAAGAAATGGAATGTTTGATAATGCACATATCCGACTAACTTTGACACGTGGTAAAAAGGTAATCTATGATTGCTATTACTCTATCTATTTCCATATTCAGTCGTTGTTTTGGAATCTGATATAAACGCATGCCTGGACATTAGGTCATATTAAGTTTTTAATACTAGTTCTCTTTCACTATGGCCTTAGAATTTCTCATGTTCTTATCATAGGTAACCTCAGGAATGAGCCCAGCATTCAATCGTTATGGATGTACTTTAATAGGTAAGATTCCTTCTATCTTTTTGTTGTCTGAATGCCTACTTTGTATACTCTTTCATTATTATATCAAGGTTCAGCCTACATTGTCATCTTGTACGCATGAAAATTGTTTTATTATGAACTACTCTTGTTTAAGAGTTCTTATATCTAAGTTACAGTTGCCTGAAGTTGTCTGAATTAAGAATGTTCGAATTAGTCAGCGAACCTTTTTCCTGGACTGCATTTCTCTCTCTGTGTACTTGGTGAGGAATAGTCTGGAAAAGAGATATACAAAGAAATAGATTAACACCATCCTTGAATTTTCAATGTCAATAAAAAATAAAAGAAGATACATTAAAATACTAAATGTCCACTTTCTGCACTTTACTGGTGTAGCTATAACTCTTATTTGTTGTCCTCCTTTCTCATATATTTATAATACCCTTTTTTGAAGTTCTTGCTGAATGGAAACCTCCAGTCTATGACAATGAAAAGGGCTTAATGTTAGTGACGGCAACCACTCGTCGTAATTCACCAAATGTAAGATATTTCTTCTAGTTGAACCTAGTAATTTCATGAGATTCTATGTCTTTTCCTTACCCCCTTTTTGGCTTAAAAAATCATTTCGTTTTTATCCTTATTGTTGGAATGTATGCGTCCACTTATATTGATGGAACTAGGTCCTCAATACAGTAATAGCAACAATAAAGAACAAATACAGAAAGTAAAGACGTTACGTGGAAACCTCCTTGCTCAAGGCAGGAAAACCACGACCTGTTCTCAACAGGACTTTTCGAACTGCTTTCACTAATCTTCAACAAGCAAAAGTAAAAGCCAGTTACAACCCGAGATTAGCCTGCTAATCTCCACACTAAGTAATATCTCCTATCACTTAGCTAAACCAGGACAAATACAACACTGCCCACTATACTAATCCTAACTTGATTAATATAGATTTGAGAGTAAGAACCCACGTTACCACTAACTCGATTCTTACAATGATTCACACAAGTTCGAAATGTTTCTTTCACAAGTGAAACGAATCCTACTATACAAGAACAATTACAAGCAAACAAAAGCAGCAAATAGAGAAAGCAAAAGATGCAATTCTATCAGGTCCTTGCTATTGAAGCTTGATAATATCTCTCTTTGAATGAATGAATAAATCTTCTTGTTGTTTGTTTGATATATACCATGAAGAGTTATTACTCATCAAACAAACAACCTCGTCACTTCTGATTGGTGAAGTACTCTGCCGCTTCACCTACTTCCTGATGCAGACAGCTTTTACAGTTGTCCAGCACTTTGACAACTGGACGAGTTCTATACTCTGCAGAGGACCGAGTCCCTGCACTTGTGAGGAGATCATCAAAACACCTAGGAGCATAAGCCCTTATCACTTATGGCTAAAACAATTTCCATTCATCTAAAGATTCTTATTCAAGTGTTCAGATCATCTTTGAGGGGAGTTGTGGTTTTGTTGATAACTCAGCATTCCCCTGATCCTTTGTTTGTTTTACCGCAGAGAGGGGGAGGGTTTACCCTGAAACTTTAGGTAAGGCCTTGAGTTTTTTTTAAAAAAACCTCTATCATATAGTTGCAATTCGATTATATGCTGTATACTACACCAGATTATTATTTTTCACATTTCTTCTTTTATGCTTAAGTATTTGTAGTAGTTGTTTTTTTGAGTAATAAACCAGAATCAAATTTCTACTCAGTAGCATCTTCAAGTGCAAATATCAGGGCTCCATATCTGGTGAAACAATTTCGCTCTTTGTTGTTTATCTCTTATAATTTGGAAAGATGGTTTTTTGTGCTTCTTGTTTTCTCTACTGGAGTTGGTTGCTCATCCTCTCATTGGTCTTTAACTTGATTTAACGGTACAGTGCTTGTTAGTAGCGATCATTTATTAAAATGGTGAGTGACAACTTGACATTTTGTCAATTACAGTTGAGATAGCTATCATAAAGCATGATTATGTTGAGGTATCGTGAGGAACTTCCGTTTGCCTGAAATTGAGGGAAAATAAAAGATGGATAGAAAATCTGACATTGTGTTACTCTCCGCTGTTTTCAGTTAATTTAAACTTTAACACCATCATGTGGATCCTGTACTTCCAAAATCCTTCATCAGGCTCTTCCATCAAGACTTGAGCCAATTTTACAAAAATCATTCTCTATTAGCTTTATCAATTCCCTGTTCTAGAGTACCTTTAGAACAAACTTGATACTGTGTCCAAGTAAGGATGGTGATGTGTTGCTGAGAATTAAACCATGAATTAATGTTTTTCCTTCCCAACCATGTCCATAACCCACAAGATGATGTTGGCCAAAGATTGTAATTTCTTCTCATGATTTATATTTATTCCTTGGTTAAGGTATCTAAGTGATCTATACTTCCTAGTTAATGATGTGGAATACTTGCTTTTCTGTTGCTGCTACTATCTTAAAACCAAAGATTGAGGAAAGCAATACATAATTCCTTGAACTATCTTTTAAGTGAAAAACCAATGAAGTTCATGTTACTCTGAGCTTTTGATCACTGTTAATAAAATCTGTGTTTGGGGTACCTCTTGTCTTAAAAGTAACGACTTGTTGTTTCCTTTACAGAATTTGGATTCAAAGATTCACCATAACAACCTTCTCAACAACATTCTTGCAAAGGTATTTTTCTCTATGCAAATCAATACAATGAGTATATACATAATCTTTCTATTGTGAGGAAGTCGTAACTGCGCCCCTGAAATTCATATTGACAGTTCTTCATTTTTATGTCTGCTTGCAGATTCTTATCTCACCTTCTACCTTTTCAGTACTTCATATTAAGAAATTATAGCAATTTCACATTTGTAGTCAAATTGATTGGTTATGCAGCTAAACTTTTGTTGGATCAGCTGGAAAGCTGGAAGTACATAAAATGTTTATCCCACTCCCTAACTAAGGTTATGAATTTTTAAATGTCGATCAAATATATCAATGTAAGTAAAAAAGTTGGACATTAACAGTGAACTGGGATGATGGAAGAATTGTTTTCTGGTTCCGCAGCTGGACAATTGCTTCTTGACAATGTAAAATTTTGATAATTATACTATGTGGAAATACAAAGGCAACTCCGGTTTGGTGAAGGCAGAGTAATCCTTAGAAATTGCAGTTGTTTCTTGTCTTCGTTGCACCACCACAATGCATGATTTGTGTGCATCCACCTGGCTGTAATTGACAGCAATTTCTCTTCTGGTGCAGATAGAAGGTAATAATGCTGGGGCTGATGATGCAATCATGCTCGATAAAGATGGCTATGTGTCAGAAACTAATGCTACAAATATAGTAAGCACATTTACTCCTATAGTTGCCCTCTTTGAGGTCCCCAATCTCTATTCCTCAGGAGGCAAGCCACACTTTAGAGAAGGTCATTGCATGTCCTTTCCAACAGATTCCCCTTTTATTCTGTAATATCTGCCTGTGTTTGGTGGTATAACCACAAAACTCAAAATCACATTCCACACAATTCTGTGGTCATTTAGTTCATTGCAATGTTTTGAGCATTTTTTTTCTTTTACTTTATTACCAACCATCAGGTCTTGTGTTTCTCCTATCTTTGATAAAATCTATGATTTTATTCTTTGTAGTTCTTGGTGAAGAAAGGGCGTGTGGTGACACCTCATGCTGATTATTGCCTTCCTGGCATAACTAGAGCAACAGTAAGTTTTAGAAAATCTCTTCTTCTCTAGTTGTCTCTCTCCTTCTCTCCACTTTTGGTCCTTGATGAAGTGATAAATTTGTAGAGTTATCTGCTTGATGATCAACAATCTATTTTGTAGGTCATGGAACTTGTGCTGAAGGAAAGTTTAGCTTTAGAGGAGCGACGAATTAGCTTATCAGAATTTCACACTGCTGATGAGGTGTATACTCTTAACTATGCATTTGTTCTTTGAAAACCTAGAAAATTTGTTTCAAGCATTACCTAAGATGTGCTTCCAGACATTGTCAATTATCGTTGCATGTAAATGTGTCTACGGAAGCTGCTTGAGAACTTATGAAATGAAAGTATTTTAACACAAGGTGGAAGTCCTCCTTATCACACAACTCAACCTACTCCATTTTCTGGAGAAACCATGCCTGACAAACTTTACTTTAGCTTGAATACCTTTTTAAGCATCTACTGCATCTCTAAAATTGAATAGAGCAGCAGTGATGCAATAATTTTTGGGGTAGCACCGATAGTCTATCATTGTGCCTACTGTCACAACACCCCCCACCCCCATATTGAGGAAGCTTGCGGCTGTTATTTGAATATAAGAATCAGATGAAAACCTCTTTATTTGTGCATACCTGTGCCAAAACTGGTGTAACTACAAATACAAATAGTTAAAAAGAGGTTATATCTCTTTTGGGGTAAATTCACTTATTTCAATATTTATTCTTCATATCACAGCTTTTACAAACTCCTTATGCCCAGTGTTTAGCCTCCAACCTTATCTTATCCAAGTCAATGATTTTGTTTTTTATCAAGACAATATCATTGACCTGGAAAAAAAAAGTCGAAAGTAAATATTTATTATTCGTTAAATGTGGTTTCTGTATTTGTTTTAGATTCAACTTTGAAAATTGTGTATATTGTATTGATGGACTAGGTAATCACTGCACTAAATGTATGATTCATGAATCATGAGGGGATCAACTACTATTGAGACTCTCATCTCATTTGGTTTCAATGCGGATTCCTTTTTTTGAATTCATTGATATACAGAATACGAGCTTCGTGATTCCTACGCTTGACATTAATGAATTAAAGATGTTCTAAGCATTTTTCAGGGAAGTTCAGTTTCCCCACTCTTTGGTCCACGTGATCATTATGCATGAAAGATGCCCACTTTCTTGTTTTCTCATTGAACCGAAGTAACAAGGATATTCTTGCAGTCCGACTCTTTAAGTCTGTAATTTAAGGGAATATATTGTGTTCTTCAAGAACTCCTTTTGCAAAGTTAATTCGAACACAATTGTGCTTCTTCTGTTCCATTATCTGTGATACTACTTGTTTTAGAGATGCCTTCCTCTTTGGTTTTGTTGTTTCTTGCTACCTAGTGTTGAGAAATGTTTGTGTTAAGCCAAAGCTTCTCATTTTCATTTTTACTGTCACTAGTGAAGTACAACTCGACCATCACCAACACCATTGGTTGTCTCGTCATTTTTCTGTTTTTGCTTCCTCTAATATGAATCTTTCACTTCATGTAGGTGTGGACAACAGGAACTATGGGGGAGCTGAGCCCGGTAGGTTAAAAATGTTAAATTGAATTAAAACTTAAGTGTCATGTGGCTGACTCAGTCATACAGAACTGAAACTGTTTCCTTTAACCATTGAATTGATATGTTTACCTGACGATCCTTGGCTTGGTTTTCAATTGGGGTCAATCCTAATTTACACAATTTTGGCATGCGAAAGTAGATTATATTGAGTCTGCAGGTCATAAATAAATCTATCATCACTCAAAAGTCTGAGCTGGAAATCTGAATCTTACCATTGACATGACACTGAGTATTCTGGTGTTTAACTTATTCGTGCTGATTTACTATCATTCTGTGGGACTATCTTGTTACTTGCATGGACAGGTTGTCAAAATTGATGGACGTATAGTTGGTGATGGTCGAGTAGGACCTATAACTCTGAGATTGCAAAATGCTTACAAGAATCTCTCAAAAGATTCAGGAGTGCCCATACCAACTTATGAGAAGAGCTAAATACATTTACAAGAATCTCTCAAAAGATTCAGGAGTGCCCATACCAACTTATGAGAAGAGCTAAATACATAGTTTCCAGGTTCTTCTCACCTTCAAGGTTAGTTAACCTTCTTTCATTTTCTTGATTTTTGGTTATCAAGGTCTTTTTTGTGGTTGTGCGTTACCTGAGTTTTCTTTTGCACCAATTTAGGCTGTGAAAAAGAAGTACTCTTGCTACTTTTGACCTATTAATATGTATGCAATTTTCAGGTGTATCAAAACAACAGAGCTGGAGAAGGGTTGTTCTTCTATCTAGACAAAAAAATAATAATAAAATTTTCGTGTAA